>NC_043996.1:28017636-28215136 GCF_902150065.1 Myripristis murdjan | reverse complement strand
AAAAAAAAAAAAATAATAATAATAAAATTCTACTAACTTATTAATTAATTCTCCTAACCATGTGTCGCTATTCAGTGAACTTTTATTTTTGAGTTTTTTTTTTTTTTTTTTTTTTTTTTTCTTTTTGCGGCTGACACTCTTCTACAAAGGAAATCCTCTTTACCAATAGTTGGCCTGCTATTACTTGGAGCCTCTGGCTGTGGCCACACTAGGCAAGGTAAAGCTGAAGGGTAGCGTTGATTTTTATTTATTTATTTATTTTTTTGGATCAATTTTACATGTTGGAAATAATCTACTTATGCATTTTCTGAGGACGAGCTGCCTCGGGATACCTCAGCGGAAAGCAGCAAGCGCTTATTCAACAATTTATATACGGAGGACGCATCAGGTAAGCTTGATTAGGTGGTATGATGGAGCCAGACTTATTTATCATCTCAACAAGTTCCTTTGTGGCTGCAGTGTCAGCGGGTCAAACTGCGACCTCGCTGCAAATGAACCGCTCCAGGGTTCAGCTGGAAGCGAGTCCAGACCTTTTTTTTTGTCCCACGTCTCTGGACTCTGATTCCTGTGCTCACATTCGCCCAAACAAACTGCTCTAAATGAGCCTGGTGTGACAGCGCCCTCCATGTTTCTCTCCCTCGGTCTCCCTTGAATCTTTGAGAAAGACACTAAACAACTCCGTCATTCCATTTTTTGTTTTTTTTTTCTCGAACAGAACTAGAGAAGCTTTAGACAGAAGTGGAAGTTCGTGAAAGGTGCCGCTGAGCTGTGATGGCCGAGTGGTTAAGGCGTTGGACTCGAAATCCAATGGGGTTTCCCCGCGCAGGTTCGAACCCTGCTCACAGCGACAGTGTTCACTCTGTGTGGAGCTCAGTGTTTCTCAAGCTGTGATGAAATTTACACCTCCTCCCTTCCTGTGAACACCCCTTGTTTATACTTATCCCCCACTTCTCCAGTGATTGATTGCAACGAGAATGTGAAGCCTCTTGGACTTAGTGGTGCATAGCTGTGAAACACTGGTTTACATGCACATTGCTCATCTCTGTCCTACAAAGGCTGCAACGCTGCGTGCCCTATCTTCAGCACAGGAACATGGATGACAGGGTGCACTTCAACAAATCGTCTCGTCAGGTGTAATGATAGGCCAAACCACCCTGTCATCAAAATTTCTGAAGTTTTCTTGGATGAGAACATTATTCAATGTGGAAAACGCAAACAGCTGACTGTGAAGCTGCTCTTTTTGCCACAGATGACGTTTACGTTAACCTCCAATGGGGTTTTTGTTGCAGGTTAAGTAGGAAAACTTTAAGTTGGAAAAGTGTAGGTCCCAATTAGCCTCTCTAGTCCTCTCTGGTGTGGATCCCAGTGATGGGAACAACAGCGTTGAAATAAACGGCGTTACTAACGGCGTTATTTTTTTCAGTAATGGGTAATCTAACGAATTACTATTTCCATCGTTACAACGCCATTACCTTTACCGACGTGCGTTACTGAAGCTACTCACTGAAGCTGTCATGTGACTTGGCTCTCAGACACCCGGCCACAGGAGCTACAAAGGTGTTTTTTTTTTTTTCTTTAGTGAGGGAGGAAGGGAGGGACGAGACAACCGCATTTGGTGATGATTGGCTAAAGTAGAGTAAGATTTCATGGTAAACCAATCAGAGGCAGTGTTCGGTTTACACACAAACCACACACACGGACAGCAGCCACACACACACACTCAAACTATCAGAGGTGGGTTGCAGCGATGGCGAGTCCGGAGCTTTCAGAGGGAAAGTTGGACGTTTTCAAAGTGGAAGTACAGACACTACTTTAATCTCCTTGAGGTAAAAGGCAAGAAATTACATGTTTAGTGTACATTCTGTGTGTCCACGTCCGTCTGTTCTACTCTGTGCCACTGGCTTGTGAAACCCACTCAGAAAAAAATCCAAATTCTTAGACATATTTACACTTTTTTAAAAAAGTAATGCAATAGTTACTTTCCCTGGTAACTAGTTACTGTTATAGTGGAGTAATTCAGTAAGTAACTCCGTTACATTTTGGGAGAAGTAGTAACCATAACTAAGTACTTTTTAAAAGTAACATGCCCAACACTGGTGGATCCACATTGATTCAGTCATGGGATACTTTTTGCAGCATTTCTGGGAAAAACAGAGACACCTTGCAGCTGAAGCTTAATTGTGTTGAATGTTTTTTCTTCTACTCATAAAAGTACATGATTGTTTGAGCAGCGCGTTAGAAACATGTCTGATCTCAGCCGTGATGTTGACTATAGCGCTCAGGGTTTCTTAAGCTGTGATGTAACACAGGTGAGCTACACCTCCTGCCCTCCTGTGAATCCTCTGCACCTTTATTTGACTTATCAGTGAAACCCACTTCTGTAGCGACTGAGGATGTGCAGACTCTTAAAACTTGGTGGTGTAGACCTATAAAACACTGATTTATATGCACTTTACTATACAAACACTGCAATGGCTATTTGTCCCGGCGATGATTGGTATATCCTCAGCACAGGAACACAGATGACAGGGCGCACTTTAACAAATAATGATGATCTCTCAAATTCAAGTGACCATTTATTTATTCTTTTATTTATTTATTTATTTAATGATGATCTCTCAAATTCAAGTGACCATTTATTTATTCTTTTTTTTTTTTTTTTTTTTTTTTTAATGATGATCTCTCAAATTCAAGTGACCATTTATTTATTTATTTTTTTCCCCTATGTCATGCGTGTTTGTATTTTTTGTTGTGTGTGCTCCCTTTGTTGCGGAACTAATTGCCCCATTGGGGACAAATAAAGATATATATATATTGATATTAATATATTGATATATATTGAAATAGTCTTGTTATCAGTAATGGTAGGACAAACTGATGTGGAAAATGCAAACCACAAACTATGAAGCTACTCTTTACAGGTGATGCTCAGGGCCTTGAGCTGTGATGGCCGAGTGGTTAAGGCGTTGGACTTGAAATCCAATGGGGTTTCCCCGCGCAGGTTCAAACCCTGCTCACAGCGATTACTACCATGTGTTTTATTCTCCCCCTGTCTGACTCACTCACTCTTACTCAGTGGCCACCAAGAATATGAGCCTGCATCTTCACTGGCCTTTACTGTCTGTCAATCCCCTCTGCACCCCGCCTGACTGACTAAGACCCCACCCACTTCACACACACACACACACACACACACACACACACCCTCCCCCAAAGCCACTCTCTCCACGCATATGTATCCAAATTAGCCTTGGTTGCCCGCGGCGACTTCCATCTTAATAAGTGCGTTGTTTATGGGCCCATAAGCAAAATGTTGCCTGCACAGCTCATTACTGCTGAGTGGGGAGGGAAACTCCCAGGAGGTAGCACATACTCACACACACACACACACACACACACACACACACAGAGTCCCTGACTCCCCCTCTCTCCTTTCTGCTACACACTCTGAGCCCCTGACAGACTTCACTCCTCCACCCTTCATGCGTTTATCCTGCATTAGTAGTTTGTACAGTCTTTTCTTCAATGTAACACAGTCAAAAACAAATCGGTACAATTCAGCACAAAACTGCATCAGCTTTGGTGTGGCAGCAGTTTGGCAAATCTGCAAACACACTTCTATATATAAAAAAAACATCTGTATATGTGTTTTGGTTGGGAAATTAAATCACCAGCGATGTCACTGTTTAGCATTTCTGAGGCAGCAGTGAGTTTTGGTTTCCCAGGATGGAGCCGGAACGAAATGACCTGCTGGCACCTTCAAGTCCAACAGAAAACAGGCCAACAGCACGTCGCTCTTCATCCTCCTCCTCCTCCTCCTCTCCCTTAGCGCTCGCCACCGGGTCAAAGCCAACTCCAGGTTCTCTCTCGCTGTGGAACGAGCTTTGTCCCCTTGGCGTTCCTCCTCGCTGTATTTCCTTTTTTCTGCGATCCGCGTCTGTGATTTTCATAGCTTCCCGGATTGGATGTGGGGTGCTATCAATCTGGCACCGTGCTGCGCTGTGATTGGCTGGGAGCTACACACCCGCTGCCCCAAGGCCGACGCCCAGAGGAGTCCTGAGCTCAGCAAAACAAGAAAACCCAGGCGGAGGGCAGGGACTCTGCAGACACACACACCAACACACACTGCTAGTGGCTCGTAGGTGATGATGGTGATGCATTATTTACATATGAGTCTATACATTGTGTTTTTTTTTTTTGTTTTAGATAAAATTCTACTCATTCTGCCTTTAATGGTTGAGACACAGTTCTCATAATCAGCCAGAGTACAAAATAAATTACCGGTTTATTTCATATTTTTGTCATTTGAGTCTAAACGGTCCTCAGTTTCATGAGTTCAGCGTTGATGTTAGGTTGTTTATGGGGAAACGTAGCTCTTAATTTGGCTATGTTTTAATGTGTGTGGTAATGATAACGAGACAGCACAATTAACTTGACAATAAATTGACTGTTAAATCACTTACAGTCGTTATTAGTGAGTTATAATCCCATGTCATTGATGATTTTATAAGAGAAACACATTTTACAGGAACAGGTCATTTCGATTCACATCCCAAGCCTATGTTAGTTTCTAGGAAGCTCGAACAGCAGGAAATGAGACACTGGAGTGTTACAAGTACATTTCGACTGCGGCGGCTGAGTGACTCCACGATGGCGGGGCGGCACTTTAACATATGTCGACCGTGGATCTGCGAGGAGGCCACAGTAAAGTGCTGCGGGAAAGAGTTAACACTTATATTGTGGGTAAAAGAAATGTTTTTTATCGCGAGTGAAGTCTGGGATCAGGCACGCAGTGACAAACATACACATATGGAGGCACGTAGATAGAGACACACACACACACACACACACACACACACACACACACACACACACAGTCTGACAGCTCTGACAAAGTGGTTATTACAGTGTCCAATCCCACCGGAGCGACCTTGATGGAGCGGTGAGTGTTTCTGAGCCACGGAGGTCAAACGTGTTAGCGGCGACAATACACGGAGCGCATGAACCGGCAAGAGGATGAACCTCTGTCAACAAAGTCTTCAACCCCATTTCCTAAAAACGACTTCCTATCTCGGCGAATCCCGCCTCGCCAAAACAACGGCGCCGAGGTATCTTCTCTTTGCCTAAAGTCCCAGGAGACAAAAATAATTACGTTTCCATGAAATCCACACATTCTGATTTTTTTTTTCCTATGTAATTTTGTAGATAATTGAATTCAATACCCTCAAGGTATGATATTGCCTCGGAAAAAAAAAAAAAAAATGCACAGCCAGCCGAGCAAACACACACACAGGAATCTAAAAATTTGTCTCACTGTCGACTTATTATATCTGTGCCATTAGACGACTTATCTGAATGCACTCTTGTGTCAGTCTGGATAATGCCGGATTGACTGACAGCGCCAAAAACCAAAATAATTGCCTTAAAAATAACACAAGCAATCAAGGCGGATATGTGAGAGCGCGCAAACACTCACTCCGACACACAAACACATCGATACAGATAAATACAGACAGGCAGACGCATGGAAACACACACTCACACACACACACACACACACACACTCTTGCAGCTGAGGGACTACAAAGCGCCTGGCAGTACTGTATTTGCTTGTTGAGCTTTCATTAAGTCTGATGGAGGTGTGAAGGTTTCGTTTGATCGCTGTCTTATCCGCATCCCAATTACTTCGGCCTGTTTGCTGCCAAAAGGAGTGATCGGGAAACTAAGACGGCCTTGAAGTCCCCCCCCGCCCGCCGCCCGCCCGCCGCCGCCGCCGCCACCCCCCCCTTGCTCCTCACTTCAAATTAAGCTCGTTTGCACTTTTCGTGATGGAGTTTTTAGCCCTGATGTGTTTTTGTGCTCGGGGCTGCTGGGAAACGAGGGACTCCGACTCGGCTCTTTTTTTTTTTTTTACCGGGCTTCAAATGAAAAGGGAAGCGGCAACGTCGCATAATCTCATCTACCGGCAGAATTAGATTCTCTTTAATCACAGATATAATAAATGCACAGGAGTTTGTTTTGGTGGAGAGGTGGTATTTTTATTAACTTTCGGCAGCACAAACGGACACAAAAGGCAACAGGACCTTGCATAATGTGCAAGATATTTCATAACAATAACAGTAATAAAGTTTATTTGTGTGGCAGTATTTAACGGTTACAGTTTGCCGCACATAAAACTTTAAGTAGAGTAAAATGAGCCAAGGACGGCGGTAATATAACCGCACGTTACAAGTAACAAGATTAAGACAAGGAGGGAAAAATAACTAAGAGAGTAAAATTTGAGCTGATAAAAATACACACACAAGAGGAGTAAAAACAGTGAGAAAACAAAGTCAGCTGGTAAAAGCAAATCTATAAAAGTGAGTTTTTATTTATTATTTTGTTTTGAAACAACAAAATAGAGAATATCAGGAGGGCAGCATGCACATCTGGCCAAATTAAATACACAACTCTCTTGTACTGCTGGCCCACCATGAACACATACAAACAAAAACAGATAAACAAAGACAAACCACAAACCACAGAAATTCACAATAATAGAAAAAAAGCTTAATCAGCGCATTAAAGGAATACTCCAAGGTTTTGGACAAAATAGCCTTTTCCCAACTTCCCCAGACTGAGACAAGATGCTTGATGTCATTTCCACGTCTGTACGTCCAGTGGTTCAGTTTCTATGGGTGGCATTTTGTGTTAGCTTAGCATAAAGACTTGAAGTCTATGGGAGTCGTTAGCCTGGCTCTGTCAAAGTGAGAAAATAGACCTTACAGCAACTCTGAAACTCTGAAGTACACATTTTACACATTTGAAATACATGTCATGGGATTAAAAACAAAAAACAAGAGTCATTCTAATTAAGTCAATTTGCGTTGGGATCTTCCTCTTCCTTCAGCGGTGGGTGGATCACTGCGATAGGCTGAAGGATAAAAGCGTTGAGCGGTTACAGATCCACCATCTAACTTCTCCCAAGATCCCAAGACGTGTATTTCAAATCCACATGATCCACAGTGTAAATCAGACAGCTTCAGAGTTGCTGTAAGTTTTTCTTTGTCACTTTGATGGAGCCAGGCTAACGACTCCCATAGACTCTAAGTCTTTATGCTAAGCTAACATAAAATGCTATCTACAAGAACTGAACCACTGGACGTACAGAGGTGGCAACATCAGTCTGGGTAAATTAGAAAAATGTCAAATGGCAACGGCAAAAACTTGGCAATTTTGCCTTTTGACGAGACATGAGAATATATATTTTTGGATTACTGTAACACTTTAAAGTGGTTTTGTCTTATCACGTGACATAATTACCATTACCATTATTATTATAATGTTATGAAAGTTCTCAGTCTCCATTGGAACTGTTTACATGAATGGACATGACCACATCAAATGAAAATGAGTGCCAGGTTGTTTTGGCACTTCTGGCACGCAAAAGTGAGTTTTAAGACATGATGCACCATAAAAGATGACAGATGGCAGATATTGAGAATACCATTGTACATACACAACCTTCGTCTACTATGTAACCTAAATTAAATGACTTTTTAGTGAAGGTAGAGTGGCACCAAACTTAGCTCTTATTTACTCTGAGCATCTTATTTGAACGTTCTGCAAAGTTTTCAACAGGCAAGTCATGTATTTTTGGACCGTGTTTACTTGTGTTTCTTCCACAACATTACATCGCTTTCATGAGCATAACATAGCTGGCTGGTAAAGGCAAAGGCTAATTAGGTAGTGCTAATCAAAGACAAACAGAAATAAAAATCCATGAAGCGTCCTCAGAGGTTTGACCCCCCCGTGATGGACGGAGCCAGCCTTCACGCATCATCTCTAACACTTTCACTCCAGTAGTCTAACTAATACAAGATAGGGATATCTGGTGATGCTTGGATGTCCATTTTGCAGTTTCAAGACAGAACTACTCAGTCGTAATGTCTCTAATAACTACAAGATCAAGAGTCTCCTGGATGAACAGAGTTAAATGAGTCACAGATTTCTATCAGATGGCACGAAATACTTCAGGTGCCTCACTGACCCCCAGCTACAGCCATGAAATCCATTCAGATATTTTCATCATTGTATTATATCCATAAATATATTTGCATAAAGCATAAAATCTGCATAAAGTCGAATCAACGCTACAAAGCTCAATTTCACAAGCTGAAACACTACAAGATGCTTGGATCAATCAATCAATCAAATTTTATTGATATAGCACCTTTCAAACAAATGCATGATATTCAAGGTGCTTACCATCTTGATTGACAAATAAGCGTAAAATAAAAAGTGAAAGGACAAGGAGACCGATGCACACTCATAAAATATGGTTAATTAAAAAAAAAAAAAAAAGTGAATAAAAAGATTTAAAAACAATAAAAACAGCAATACAAGAAAACAAAAAACTCAAGATAAATGAATAAAATACAAAAACAATATGAAACGATTGGAGAGGGTTTATTTCTTGAAGCAGCTCACTGCGGGAGTCACTCATCTCCAAAAGTTTATATGTGCACAGATTTATTCTTTTTTTTTTTTAATTTTAATCAATGAAGCTGAATTATTTCAATGCAGATGCTATTTTTGAGTGTAGTGATGATCCAAATGTTAGAAATGCTCAAACTGGCTTCACGTCACGATGTATTCGGGAAAAATGATTTGGATTTTTACATCAGGAATGACGGCCACCCAAAATAACTCTGCCCACTTTCCAAGGGAATCGAGGAAGTGTTGAAGTCTATATCCTGTGTGCTATACATTTCTCTCTTGTGCAATACTTCGACCATGTGCAATATATTAGTAAGTATAGCAAGTATTTATGTCCACTTATATCTGCACTCATATTTGTACTCCACACTGTACATTCCTCCTTACTATTACGCACTTTATTATTTTTTATTTATTTATTTATTTATTTTTTTTTACTTTTATACTGTTATGATTCTGTGAATCTGGTACCTTGTATATTTTTATATATTTTATATTTTGTATTGTTGTTGTTATACTGTCTTGCACTGAAAATGGAGTTGCTGCAATTTCATTCTACTATTTGTAAAATGACAATAAAGGGCATTCTGATTCTGATTCTGATTCTGAAATCTGATTGGCGATTGAGAGCTGATGACTCTGATATCGAGTTCCCCTGCTCGCTAAGCTCTAAATCAAAGAGGTGAGTGGACTTGTGGTGGCTTGTCGGTCCTGTTTAAAGAGCGAGGTGCGTGCTGGCGCCCCCGATGGACTGCCGGCCCCGTGCTGCTGCACTGACTCCAGTCAGTCATGTTGCATTATGTAACAGCAGCGCAGCGTGAGATGAGAGTCTATATGGCTGAGCTGCAGGCGAGGTCAAGTGTGCACTGCTACCGAGCCCGTTCACTATTCTGATCACTGTGTGTGATCCTCGGAGGGGCTGCGCTGCACACGCACACACACATACACACACACACAAAGATGCACACATGCAAACACACAGTCCATCTCTTAGATTGCCCTCTTTTTCTCCATTACTGACACGCTCTCTCTCTCATTCACTCACTCACTTATCCTCTCTCTCTCTCTCTCTCTCTCACACACACACACACACACACACACACACACACACACACACACACACACACACGCACTCGGCTGTGTCTGCTCAGTCTGAAGCCTCCAGCCCGAAGCCACGACAGAGTAAAGAGACGAGTCTGAGGATGTGAAGCGACAAGAGGTCGGACGCCGGGTGGAACCGACCTCTGTTAATGATTGGTCGATCTGTGATCTGTGTCAGTATCCCATGGTGCACTGCTCCAGTGCACTGCTGAACCCTCACTGTCCTCCTTTTCCTCCTCCTCCTCCTCCTCCAAAAAAAAAAAAAAAAAAAAAAAAGCCTGAATGCACATATCCAGTTTAATTCAATTCAAATCAATTCAAATGAAATGTGGAAACTGAATGTTTAAATAGAGATATACAACATACGATTGCAGGAGGTCATGTTCTGGGTAGGTACAGTTTTAACCCTATAAAGCCTGAACTATGAAAGAATTGGCAGAAAATTCCATTTTTTTTTTTTTTAATTGAACCCTTTATTTAGTCCTATAACAAAATATATATATATATCCCTCCTATTATGTTTGGGGTCAATTTGACCCCAGCCAATGTTTAACGTCTCTAAATAAATGATTAACATCATTTTTATTTGCTTCATATTTAATGAGTTTTCCTAATGTAATGGGCACTACCGGGTAAAGATGAAATTCACATGATGATATGTTTTCAATGTCCTGTACACACTTTGTAACGCATTGGTTTTAAATAACAAAAATCTGTACTTAGAAATAATATAAAGCCATTAAAACACCAAAAATTTATATTTCTTTCCAATTTTAGGTCAATCAGTGAGATTTTATGGTGATTTGCATGTTTTTCCATAGTGGCATAATAGGAATACTGGATGTATAAGTGGGAGTGGGAGGGGTTATGTTTTATTTAAAGGGCTGTTTAGATAATCAACAAAGAAACAAAAAGTACTTGACACATAAACTTTGATAACAATTTTAGTTATAATAATTTTGTGGAAGTTTAAACTGCAGGGGTCAAATTGACCCCAAACATAAAAGATGTTCAAAAATGTGAACATAACAGGAGGGATATAAAAAAAAATTCAAAAAATATGTTATTACACGACCTTTCTGGTGTATGATATATGATATGTACTTGAAGTGCCAATGGTATGGTCCAGGGTGAACAGGGGAAGTGTTCAAAGGTATACAACAGTATTTTGATCAAGTATTGATTAAACTGAAAATGAAAAACGGATTTGAAAATGTGTATCATATATGATACACATAGGGTTAACAGAGTTTATCATGTTCCAGGTGCAGGTGTAACAGGTCAAGGCTGAGGCTGGGTGTGTGTGTGTGGACGGCAGAGGTATAACACTGATGGTATTCAGCGGCCCCACAGCCGGAGGAACAGGCTGTCTTGTAGTCTGGAACTACGGCATCTCACACATCGGCACCACCTGCCAAGCGGCATGAGTGTAGCCCTCTGCTCAGCTGGTCGACTGATTGGTCAGTACGCTCTCGTCTGACCCACATTCCCACTGGCTGGACAGTCGCTGGTGTTGATTTCATAAGTAGAAGTGTCTGTCATTTCATTCACGGGCGGCTGGGAGGGACACATGCTGACCAGAGGTATTTTCATGCACCTCTTCGTTGAAAACCGGATGTGATGTGAGTGCATTTTATATGATGTAATCGTTTTCAAGACATGTGACCGATGAGATCATGGTGTGATCAATGCAAAAATGCATTACGGGATGCATTTTTTTAGTTGTTTTTTTCAGTGCTTTCAGCCTGTCTTGGCCGCCGCAGGGCTAAGAGTTTCTAAAGTTGTGCTTCAAAGTTGTACGATTCAAGCCGACTACTGTGGAATTTTTTTTTTTTTTTTTTAGTTGCATCCCATTGTTTAATATTGTTTTTATATTGCTTCTTGTATTGTTTTTAAAGCTTTTTTTGCACTATTTAAATGTGTTTTTATACTTACCTTTTTTGCACTGTTTGCACCGTGGATAAGGTCAATCAGAGTTAAACTTTTTTTTTTTTTCGATTCTCTGTATGTCTGGCACATAACTGCAGAATTGACAATAAACCATCTTGAATCTTGAATCTGCGGATTCTCTGAGGATGAAAACAACCACGAATTAAAAGATTGAGACCCAGACTGAGATTATGATGTGACCGTCGATGCGCTAAGTCAAGGCCGCACTGAGTGAGAGACATGTTGATGTCCCAACATGACTGGAAAACGTGTTTTTCCTGCGTGTAAGAGTGAGAATCACCACAGGACGTCATGTCGGTGTAAAATAATTCGATTTGATACACTACAACTTGCTTTTTACGTTCATTTACAATTCATTACGGCTTCCAGGTAGGCTAGAGTGCACTCTGATTTGGTTCATCTAGAGATAATGTGCTGATTTCTGTCGAAGAAGAGAGGAGTCCGTGCTGTGGGTGGCCGGGCTCCTCCACAGCGCCTGCAGACTCTCTGGTGGTAAATGTGCCGTCCTTGTAATCTTCTGAGATGTTTTAATGACACGCTGCAGGGGCTTTTCGGTCCCCAGGCGGTGCTGCTGCTGCTCCTCCACCCCGTCATGCAGCTTGAGAGGAGGCTGTCAGTGTTACGTCTGTGGAGGCTGCAGAGGATGCGAGGTGGCATGTTGAACTTCCCCGCTCTCCTCCAGGGAATGCAACCGGCGCTGTGCCTTTTTTTTTTTCTTTGACGAGCAGGGCGGCGTCGAGAGTCCGCGTGAGATCATCGTCGATGTGGACGCCGAGGAATTTGAAGTTGTTGCCGATGCCGTCTGCTCTTCCTCTTCAGGTCCACCACCGTCTCCTTAGTTTTTCCGACACCGACAGACAGAGAGGCAGACTGTTAAATGAATAAAAGTAGAGGCGTCTGTATATCAGGGCAAAGATTTAACTTTTTTTCATGGCATTTTGAACTTAAATATAGCTTTTGAACTCATACTCATCTTCCTTCCCACTGCATGGAACTGGCGCCAGACAACATGATGCTGTGATTTTCCATTTTTTCCAATTCTTGCACTTCTCTATTGTTGAGTTGTTTTTTTATATATATATATATATATATATATATGCCATCCTGGTTGTTTTGTTTTTGTTGCAGCCGCAGTTTGTGTGAATTCATCATTTTCCTCCACTGCTGGCTGCGTGGTGCTAAAATTTCCTCCTGCTTCAGGCGGCATACTCGGTTATTTTCTGATCAAAAACTGCTCTATTTTTCTCACCTAGAACGTACCGGAAAGAATCGCCTGATCACAGACTCCCCAAAAAAAAAAAAAAAAAAAAAAAAAATCACCCACGGTGGCCCATGTATGTGTATGTGTGAGTGTTTGATGAGTCAATAAATGACATGTGAGCAAATCTGATTCCTGTATCTTTAAGCATGACAAACTTCTCTGACATAATTTAGCTCCTCTGTCAAAAGCATGTGAAAAAAAAACAAAAAAACACCTGGGTTTGAGATATCAGTTTGTTGTACCAGGTATTAAACATTAGGAACTGTTAGCAATCACATGTCAACACCTCGTACCCATAATCCCTTGCGATTTGGGGTCATTTTATGCAGTTGTTTCAGATTACCTCCTTATTCCTACTGAATGCCACCTCAGTTTTCTTATTCAGGATTCTCAGTGCCATTATGTTGTGCCGTCCAAGCTCAAACTTTGAGCACATTTAAGTGTTAGTGCTCAACACCGGAGCGCCCCAGGGCTGTGTGCTCAGCCCCCTCCTGTTCACGCTGTACACCCACGACTGCAACCCCCGACATGGAGAGAACTCTATTGTGAAGTTCGCAGATGACACCACCATCATCGGCCGGATTTCCAACAATGATGAGTTCTCATATCGGGAGGAAATCAACCATCTTGCAGAATGGTGCACAGACAACAACCTTCTGCTCAACGTCAGCAAAACCAAAGAGCTGATAGTTGATTTTCCAAAAAAAGAGGCAAAGACACACAACCCTGTCTACATCAATGGAGCTGAGGTGGAGCAAGTGAGCAGTTTTAAGTTCCTGGGAATCAACATAACAGAGAACCTAACATGGACTTCACATATCTCTGCCCTGGTTAAAAAAGCCCAGAAACGGCTGTATTTCTTAAGGAAACTTAAGAAAACAAAATTCCCACGCCAAGTTCTTGTCAGCTTCTACAAAGGAGCGATTGAAAGCATCCTGACTGGAAACATCACAAACTGGCATGGGATGTGCACGGCCCAAGACAGGAAGACTCTGCAACGAGTGATTAAAACTGCCCAAAACATCATTGGCACCCATCTACCAAGCCTCAGTGATATCGGGGAGGTGAGGTGCCTGCGCAGAGCCAAAAGGATTCTAAAAGACAACACCCACCCCAGCCACAGCCTGTTCACCCTGCTGCCGTCAGGCAAAAGATACAGAAGTATCCGCTGCCGTACCACCAGACTACAGAGCAGCTTCTTCCCTCAGGCTGTGAGACTACTAAATGCACCATCTGCACTCCTCCATGTTTAATAATTTTATTTTCTATACAATCAATTAATCAATCAAGAGGGAACCACACTTTAATTTCATTATTCAACCTGTTGTATAATGACAAATAAACTTCCTTGTATCCTTGTATCCTTGTTTACATGCACACCATATTCTGGTATTATTCGGAATATATGCAATATTCCGGTTGCGCACGTGTCATGTAAACACGCACCGAACCCGATTAAGGTCATATTCCGGCTGGAGAGAATTCCGAATCAGACCCCTGACATGTGCCTGTTCCAACCGGAATACTGGGGCATGTAAACACCTTAATCGGAAAATGCCCTGAACCGGAATATTAAGTCACGTCTGCGCACGCTCGATTCATAAGGAATTCTGTGGCGTCTTTGTTGCTATGGTTACTGCAAGCGGAGAGAACGACATGGCGAACAGCAGCAAGAGCCAGGAGTCTGCAGTCTGCCTTCAGCTAATGAAAGACTTAAATATCATGGAGGACATCGATGGGAGAAAACACAAGCTGTGTCCCAATTCAGGGTCTGCATCCTTCGAAGTCCGCATTTGAAGGCCAGTTACGTCACAACACTGTGTGAAGGCCTGTGCCAATTCATCCAAAGCCGAAGGATCCTTCAAATGTGCACTTCAAATGCGGCCTCCTTTTCAGCCGTTGGTTGCCGATTCGAAGGCTGCACCGCGACTATCCTTCTCGGCCTCCCGTATCCCAAAATGCTTTGCGTGCTGCTGCTCAGTCGGAGAAATGTTCAGATTTCACATTATAAATATTCGTTTTTTTACTCATTTGAACATCCAACGCCATATATGTTAAACCAAAACCCCTGTTCTGTCTTGTCTGACAGAAAGAAACGTTATATTTCGGTCTCCGGAGTTCGTTGTCATGGAAACGGCGGTAACGGCGATTACGCAACCAGGAAATACTCCGAAGGCTAGACCGTCCCATTTCGTTGCCGTTAGTTGACGGGGGAGGATGCTTCGGTTGAAGTCCGGGTCCTCCGAAGGACCCAGACTTCGAAGGATGCAGACCCTGAATTGGGACACAGCTACAGAAATAGCGACAGCTTCTTCTTCTTCTTCTGTATTTCCAGCAGACCAGATGCCTATACGCGTACTGCTGCCCCCCGCAGGTTGAGTGTTGCATTACAGAAGAGCGTGGAATACGCAGAAACACGGGAATATGCCAAGTAACATGTAAAAGGAATATTCCAGTTGCCACAGCGCATATAAACACCTTATCCAGAAAATTATCTTAACTTGAATATTGACCTGAAACGGAAAATGGTGCGCATGTAAACGGAGTCTTTGTCGTTCTCATCTTGCCAAACGAACTCAAATTAAAGGTGTTGAATCCTGGATCATGTTCGCCCTCAGTTGCACTCCGATGTTGACCAAAACAACTGTGGTCGTCATTTTTGTGTTATGTTGTTCCTTATGTATTTTGCATGCCTGGTGTATGTGTGTCTGTCACTTTTTATGTGAACAGGTGTGTGCGGGGACGAGGAGTTGATCGGGCCGGCTCCGACTCCTTGATTGTGATTGGCTGCTTCCGGAGGCTTGGCTGCTGGTAAAAAGGCCCGGATGCCGCCGTCGTTGCGCTGTGGCATTCCCATCTTCCTCCTCTCCCAACCTCCCACTCGTTCTGACTTTTCATTCTTTTCACTTACTTAAATATATCAATAAAGTATTTCTGATTCTGACTCTGATATTTTTTTAAACTACATAAACACTCACGTCTCTGCTATATTGTCACCTAAATATTCTATCCTCCTGAGACCCGAGGAAAAAAAGTGTCTTCCAATTTAACTTTTTTTGTGATTTCTTGTCTATTTAGAGTTAAAACAACAACTCACAAGTTAGAATTTCACAAAAATATTTTTGTTTTAGATTTTACAGTATGTCCACTGTAGTGGATTTTACTGTAAAAAACAGATAATTTTAAATTTAAATAAAAAAACAATCAAATAACCATAGATAATCAATTACAGACAATCAATGCCATTAACGAGAAAATATATAATTTTCATGAGTAAAAACCAATAGCTAAACAATATTTGACTTTCTGTTTCTTTTTTCACGACGTGCGTTTTTCTGCAGCTGCCATTTTGGCTCAATAGAAAGTGGGTGTTTCCCTCATCCCACCTTATCACATGAGATATCATTGGAAAGGCCTGGATCTCCTCTGTACACCAGGACTTGATAGGGTAGCTCAAATTAGTAAAAGGATATAGACGATCAATTGATACAGAGGACAAAATTGAATAGGCTGGGTCTCAGGAGGCTCTGGAGTCCTGTGTCTCCTTCATGATCAAAGTGACAGGTAGCGACGTGTCTCTCCTGTTCTCACTTTTTTTTTTTTCTCGAATAAAACAAATCTTTGTGCCATTATTTGACATTATAAATAAGGTAACAATTATTTAACAGTTCAGTAAATTCAATCAAGGGCTGATAGCAGGCTCTGAAAGAAAAGGACGTCCTCGGGTGTGTGTGTGTGTGTGTTGGTGGTTGGTGGTGTGGGAACTGGGTGGTGATCCAATTGGACAATCCCCCCCCGTTAAAAAACAAACAAAAAAAACCCAAATGTTGCACTGATCACGGGTCATAGGAACACAGTAAAGCCCGTCTTCTCTGGTCATGCTGAAGTCTGACTGCGGCGTCTTATTTTGGAAAGACAAAGACAAAGAGAGCAGGTGTTTGTACTGAGCAACATCCTCCAAGTGTGTTTGTTGGGAGCGGAGGCAGGATTTCTGCCAGTGTCACCAAATATAACCGCGGCGTCGCGTCTGTGTTCTCCACGCTCCTGAATCCATCCATCCATCCATCCATCCATCCATCCATCTATCGTCTCCGCGCTCGCACAAGCTTGTTTTTCCGCTGCGATATTTCTGACCAGTGAATGAAAGACCTTTGTGAGCATCTCTGCAGCCCCTCCCCCCGCCTGGCAGCAAATATTATTTTGGTTTCCGAGCTGCGTAGGTTTGTGAAGTGTGAGAGGAAACGGAAAAAAACAGACTCTATCGCAATTTCATTTCCGATTCAGACCAGAAGAGCAGAATTAAAAAATGTGAAAGTTCCCCAAGTCTGCATGTTAGCTGCAGACGAACTGTGTGTCCAAACCTAATAAAATATCCAATATGTCTTGATCCGCCCTATCGGTGCTGATTGATCGTACCCCCGATCATGCTTATCGATCGCCACTAATGCCAAAATGATGAAAAGGTGGCAGTGTGTCTTGTTTTCTTCATTTTTTCCCACAGATTTCTGAACGTTTGAGCATCTTCGTCGTCCTGTGAGCTTCAACTTCACACACAAATGTCAGGGAGGATTTGAGAAACACCCTTGATTTTCCAAAACCCTTCCTCACTGATACAAGGAAGAAGAAGAAGAAGAGGGAGAAAATCTCTTTTGTGACAATGAAATGATCGAGCAAATAACAGCTGGTCTTTAGTTTCAGGTGCCGTCATCGTGTGTGTGTGTGTGTGTGTGTGTGTGTGTGTGTGTGTGTTCATCGTCTGAAGTTTCTTACTCATTACGTCGCGCAGAAGCAATAAAATCATAATTGTTTCGTGGCTTGAAACGGCCGGGCAGGGTGTTTGTGTGTGTGTGTGTGTGTGTGTGTGTGTGTGCGGCTGTGTTTCCCAGACAGAAATCTCACGCTGTTAAGTCGTAGTTTCATCACGACTCATTACGTCGCGCAAAATCAAATAAAATCACACAATTATCAGTTTTGTGCCTCGAAAACCACTGAGTTTCCCCCCGCCGTCGCTCGATCAGCAGTAAATAACACACACACACACACCTTTGATGCTGCGCTGCTATCATTAGTCATTACGTTGTGTAAAAGCAATAAAATGATCAAATAATTTGCTTCTATGAGCAGAAACGGAGAAATTCTCTCTCTCTCTCTTTCTCTCTTTCTCCTTTATAAGACTTTTCTTTCCACTGTTTGTTGTGTTTTCATCCTGATACTGTGAAAAAGCAAGAACATGATCAAATCCTTTACTTCTTTGCCATCAGCCAGGCCTCAAAGAAGACACCTGTTCCCTAATTAATTCTAATTTTATTATTTTGCCAGTTGATATTATTATTATTAATTATTATTATTATTTATTTATTATTTATTATTATTATTATTATTATTATTATTATTATTATTATTATTACATTACTTCCTCTAAGGAGGTTTTAATTTTTTAAATTTATTTATTTATTTACTTATTTTTTCTTTTAATTTTTTAGTGTCTGTCCGTTGGGATGATTTTACAAAAACTTTACAACAAATTGCCATGGAATTTAGTTTTTAGTTTTTTTTTTTTTCTTCTGTGGACATTAGTTTTGAGCCAAAGAACTGATTAGATTTGGGATTTCCACCTTTAGATTGTCTCTTTTTTCCTCTATCAAACTCCAAGAAATCCAAAAAGTTACGTTGGCAGATGCGTTGATTGAAATTAGTTGAAATTAGTTTTGTGTCGGAGTGTAAAAGCGAGTCGGAGGTTTGCTTCTGTAACTTTGTGTTGTGTTAAAGTTTAATGTGACCTACGCCCAGTCTGACTCCTGAACTCAGATCGATGAAACTGATTCTGGTTTTAACTTGAAGAAAATGTTTCATCCTTCCTCTCTCTTTCTCTCTCTCTCTCTGTGTCTCTCTCTCTCTTTTTGTCACCTGTTACTTTCCATTTCTTCCTTTTCGGCAGCAACATAACAACTTTTAATTTGACGCTACATTACTGTATACTTTCATTTCTAATCTTGTACTATGTAAAAGCAATAAAGTGATCAACAAAACTTTTTTTTCTCCCTGTAAGTCACATTTATTTTCTCTTCTTCTCTCCTCTGTCAGCAGTGCTGCAGCTCACCGTCGCCTTTGATTGGACGCTGGTTTTTTTTTGTAAGCGTTAAAATTACAAAATCACTTGTTTGATACCTTGAAACCGACAGTTTTCCTCATTGCCTTTCTCTTTCTTTATCAGCAGAGCGACAACACGGCTCCTGATTTCACTCTGGCGTTTCCGTCGTTCCTCATTACATTGCACAAAAGCAACAAGACGATGGAGTTATTTGTTCCTGCGACTTCAAATAACTGCATTTCCTCCCTATTTCCTCCCTTCTAACCCCTCACACATACACACATACACACACATGCACTTTCTTTGATGCTGGATTACATTCCCATCATTCGTCATTACTGTGCACAAAACCATTAAAGTGATCAAATTATTTGTCTTTGCAACTTTTTGCTCCCTTTCGCTCTCCTTTCTACCTCCTTTCTCTTTCCTACCCGTTCCAAACAAACACTCACTCTCTTGCACACACACACACACACATGCTTTCCTTCTGTCAGCAGTGTTACAACACACACACACACACACACACCTATTGCTACTGGTGACAGAGGACTTTTTGATGTTGGCAACGGCGCCGGATCAAAGTCAAACACAAAAGCTCAGTGTGGAGAGGAGGCAGGGTCGCAGCGGGACAAGGGCAACCCCCCTCCTCTGTGCACACACACACACACACACTCGCACACATGTACACACACTCTCCAAGGCAATACCCCGATGAGATCATTCCTGATGAGCTCATCATCTTTGTCTCTCTCTCTCTCTCTCTCTGTGTGTTCAGCTTTACTGGCAGGGGGAAATTTTCCATTCATTGCCAATGCAGCTTCACAACAACAACAACACAAACTATAAAGACAGAAAAACACACACTGCAAAGGAACTAGAGTTAAAAACAACTTGTTTGTCGGAATCATCAGAAGTTAAAGCATTAAAAAAAAAAAAAGGCAGATAAACAGCTGAAAAATCAATAGGAGAACAGAAGTGGGGAGCGACATTTAATGAATGCCAAGCATGCTGGGATATATGGCGGCCCGGTGAAACACAGTGAGGCCGGGACGCATGAATCCATCAGAGAGATCGAAGTGGTAATCTACATCCTCAGTTATTTATTTTTAATGAATAAATAAATGAATGAATGAATGAATGAATGAAGGCTTTGTCCTCGTTGCTCGGTGCTCCTCGCTGTGTTTCTGCACTGCGCCTCCCAGAAATCAACTTTTTTTTTTTCTCCTGGGATTTTTCTGCTCAGGGTTTAAAAAGTCTTAAAAAGTATTGAATTTATTCATCTAAAATTAAAATCTTGATTGGTGTTAAAGTTCCTTAAATGAGGCTTTCAAACGTCTTAGACAGCTAAGACACGGGAAGTAGGAGTTTATTATAGTTCACTTTTTTTCCTTCTGGTGTTACAGATTCATTCATTCATTCGTCAACTGGTTATGCTAATTAGGGTCACACAGTCACACGGTGCTGGAGCCAATCCCAGCGCTTGTTGGGTGGAAGGCGGGGTCCATCACAGAACAGACACACACACACACACATTCACACCCGGGTGCTATTTAGTATCTCCAGTCCACCTGACTGACATGTCTTTGGACTGTCAGGCTGGATGACATGGCAAAGTGCAAATTTGATGTTTTTTTGCCTATTCAACCAAGAATTCGCGCCATGGCTGAAACTTGGTGTGTTTTGTGCAAGAAATTCGTCAATCGCAGTTCGATGAGAGTGAGGGCAGAGTCGAATCCCACAAGCAGGGAAACACAAAACTGGCCAGTCAGCCCGCCAGCAAACATCAGGGCTTTCCCGGTTCTGCTCGACCCAAATTTTTGCAAAATTGGAAAATTGCAAAATTTTATTTGGAATGGCACTGAAAAACTTGCCTCAAGTGAAGGAGCTGTGTCTGTTGATGGAATTTGAGTTTCTGTGGGTGTCACGTTTTTCTGGTGCTGCCTCCCAGTTGTTTTGGGTCTGCCTGCTTTGACAGACGCCGTCTTCAGAGAACCGATGGCGTTCAAGCTGGACAGCGGCTCCAGCTGACGTCTCTAACCGGGACGGTCCGCTGAGGGCTCCCTGCTTCATCGCACAGCCTCATGGGACAAATCAGTTGGAGTGGAGTGGTTTGTTGTGGAGCGTTACTCCACAACAAAGTACGATAGCACTCAGAAAACGGATGTAACTGTAATTTCAAAGCTTTTAATCCTCATTTCAATCAGTGTTTGACTTTAAGCCGTGATGGTGAACCACAGCAAAAGGACCGTGGCTGGGAAAGTGGCGGGACTTTCTGGCGAGCTAGTTGGGTTGGTCTGCTGAAGATGAACCAGCTGTTACTCTTTAAACATTTCTCCACAAGAAGGGTCGACATGCAAAAAAATAGGTGAAACAGAAAGATTTCACCCTCATTTTAAAACACTACTTAGCTTTTGGTTTAATTTTTTAGTTAACTTAGGAGACTAATGAAAATTTAAGATTAAATTTGTACTTGTTCATTTGTTAATAATTTCATTATTAAATAAATCGTTTCCTAGTTTTTCCTAGTCTCTTATGTTGCTTCTCCTTCATCCCTAGAAAATTTGAGTTGTGACTTTAAATTAATACAAAAGTGCACCTTGGTGGTTACAGTAGTTTCCATTTGAGCGTAGGTTTGTTGGCCTGTGGAGTTTTCACTTTCCATTTCCCCTGCTGTCCCTGGAGCTTTCCAAAAGGACAATTGTGCAAAATGGATTTCAGGATATGAAAAACGGCGGAAGGAACCAAATCGAGACGGGAAGCCTTCAGTTTTTCGCTGCTCATGTCGACTACCCGGCTCGTCTTCTTCCAGTTTTTTCCCAAACAAACCGGAAACAGAAAAGCCGTCACTTCCTGTGCAGCAGGACAGAGCAACCAGACACGATGACGTCACGGCTTTCTGAGGTGTATATCCTCTGTACGACACCAAAACCACACTGCTACTGTGTTACTGAGCCCTGCAGAGACAGAAAAACAGCAAAACTGACATTTATTCATATGAAAACAGCAACAGAGTTATTGGTTTAATTTCGGGAAGTATTGTGTGTTTTTGTCGATGTATTATAGCAAATCCACTTCTCACTTTGATTTTTCTGTCTCTCTCTCTCTCCTCAGATTACATCTTTATTGCTCTATCTCGGCTTTTAATTCCCTGTTTTCCAGTTTTGATCCTCCGCACCTCTCCGTCTCTCACTTTGCAACTGTGTGTTTTTCTAAATTTATCTCTCGCGTTGTTGTCTCTCTGTCGTCAGTCTCTTGCCCTGCGTTTCCGGCACTTTCTCTCTCTCTCTCTCTCGTCACTGCTCAGTCTTTCCATTTAACTCCATGACTTTATTGGCGTGAAAGTTCATCAAAAACATTTTTTTTTTCCTCCCTCCACATGTCTCTCATTCTCCTGTCTTTCTCTCTCTGTGCCGCCACTCAGACCATTGAAATCTATGTTCACTCAACCCAAGCCAGCGCACACACACACACACACACACACACACACACACACACGCACACACACACGCTTGTCAGCTCCCGGGGTGAGTCGAGCGGCGTAACATCCCTCCAAGGCCGCACAACTTTCTTAATTAAAGGCATAAATTTCTTCTGCCGCTTCTTTTTTTTTTTTTTCCGAGACAGAACTACAGGGCGTTCGTTCGCCTCAGCCGAGCCGCTATAAAGACAACGGTGATGGGAAAAAAAAACTACACACACACACACACACACACACACACAGAGAAAAATCCTCAGTGACTCCGGCTGGCACCGCGCTACTGTAGCGAGTCCTCAAGGAACCGTATCCTGAGAGTGCCGCGATTTACATATTGCTTTGATGAAAGAATACATTTATTTGGTTTTTATTTGCATCAGTGGAACAAGAGAATCACCCTCCTTCCTCCTCCCACGTCTCCCTCTATATCTCCCCCCTCCCCAAAAAATGAAAAACATCTTTCTCTATCTCTCCTGAAAAATGAATAACAGAAGACAGAGGAGAAGAAGGTGAAGAAAAGAAAGATGGGGGAAAAAATCCAAAATGCAGACGCCGTAGATATTAATTTTTTTTTTTTTTTTTTTTGTTTCGGGGTCACACTAAAGTGCCGAGGCCTTGCTCAAAGCTGAAGGTTGTGTCGATGCCGAGGTGTGACTCGGGGGTGAGGGTGTGTTTTTGTTGCGGCTCGGCTCAGACGATTACGATCAGTCTGCCTCTATTTTTATCAGGGTGCAATTTTAGGCCGTTCCTCAGCTGCCTTTGTCACTCCCGAGCTGCACTTTGTCAGGCTTAGCTGCTCTCTTATCAGCCTTTAGACGCGGCTCGCCGGGCTTCGCCGGACTTACACCGCAATCAGCCGGAGGGAAAACGCCTAGGAGTCCGCCAGAAGTCCGTTTAGCTCCTGCCGACGGGATTCGCGCGGCTCTTCGAACTTCCGGAAAGTCGAGGAATTCCTGTGGAGTCGATTCCAAACAGGGAAAGTCGGGGAATATAACAATAAATGCATCAGACAAGTCATGGAATTCATCAACTTCAATTTAAAGCTGAAATAAAATCGCTCATACCAGAGATGGGGACTTGAGTCAATGCGACTTGGACTTGAGTCGACTCGAGTCGCTGTTTTAATGACTTGTGACTTGACTTGACAAAAAATAAAAAACTTGAGACTCGACTTGGACTTGGAGGTTTAAGACTTGGGACTTGACTCGACTTGAGACACGATGACTTGAATGACTTGATCGTTGTTCATTTCATGTTTTCAGTTTGAATATAAAATATAAAATAAATATTTCTAGCCTGTAATATTACCTGGTATACGAGCGCACGGTGGGGACGGTGTTGTAATGATTGGATAACGACCTTGTCAATCAGTCATGCCCTCTCTACTACCCACCTTACGTTTTGGAGAAACACGCCCCTCATATCAGACGGTCATCATCATGTTGGTGGCCCATCATTTGAAAAGCCATTCTGCCGAGTAAGTGCTTGTAAATTAGCTAATAGCCTATTACCCTGTTAGTCGATAGTCAGCTTAGCTAACGTTAGCTTGATACAAGCATGGATATGAGATGGTTTGCGTGTGATTTATTGTCTGTTACTGACTATTGGCGAGTTAGTGCATGACATGTAGGGTCTGATTGACGCTAGGAAAGCAGATCAATAAAACAGAGCAATAAAGCAAAAAGTCATATTTTTTAAACAGGTTAACTCAATTGGCCAATAATATTATTTGATAGTTACTAATATCTTAGATTTTCTCTTTATTAAGACCGAATTCTGCAGGTAAGATTGTAATAATGTGACTTGACTTGAACTTGACTTGATCTATTACAGGACTTGACTTGACTTGACTTGACTTGCCCAAGAAAAAATTACTTGGGACTTACTTGAGACTTGAAGGTTAAGACTTGAGACTTACTTGAGACTTGCACATGGGTGACTTGATCTCATCTCTGGCTCATACTGAGGACTGTTTCGACTCAGAAAAAAAAAGGAATACGCCCATAATTTCATGATTGAGTCTGCATAGTTTAATTTTTTGGCCTTTTTTTTTTTTTTTTTTTTTTTTTTTTTTTTGGCAAATTCAGTGATTGCAGCTTTAAAAATAAAATCAGCAACTAGTTATTCGCCAAATGTTTAGTAATGTTTATTTATTGTTCCTGTTCATGTTCACTTCACCCATGGAATAAACCAGAATAATAAGCTCTGAATCTGATAGGTGCTCAAAATTTTGGTCAAGGAAAAAAAAAAAAACCCAAAAACTTCATTTTACTTGTATCTACAGTAGCTCCTGGAAATTCAGCATCTCAGTCATGGAAAATCATGGAAAAATCATGAAATTTTGCATTTGACACAGCAGGAACACCCCAAATGAGCAAGGAAACTCAGCCGATAAACGCAAATGACGTTTCAATTTCGATTCTTTCATTTTTCTTTGCTGATTCTTATGATTATTTGCTGCCAGTTCCCCCAGTTTCTGAGATTGGGAAATTTGGTTTTATCTTATTAAACCTTTCCGACACACGTTGCACTCGGAGGAAACGCCTGAACGGCACCAGGAGGCCGAATGTGCCGCGAAACACAATCAACAATCCTACTTTTTAAACGCTGTTAACGTCGTTTAGGCTGGATTGTTCCATTAATTCGAAGCGGCTCATCCAAGACGCTGTCGTGGCTGAAACGAGTTCAGCTGCTCATGAGTAAATAAAGCTTGGCGTGCGCCTCCCTCGCTGAGCTCAGCCTCATCGAATTGTCATTGTCCTTTTGGCTTTCAGCTGTGAGACCGTGAATCGTTGTAAAAACCCTCTTGATGAGGTTCACCTTGGGGAAAAAAAAAAGAAAATAAGAAAAAGAAGCCCGCTCTCATTTCTTTTCCACACTCTTTTCACACTACTCCCCCTGACCTTCACTTGGCGTCCATTTTTTTGAAGTAAATGTCGTCAGAATGAGTTCACGAAGCACACTTTCCTGCAAAAAATCAGACTCTCAGCGTTCTTTCAGCGAGGTGTACAGTGTGTTTGCTGCAGAGGAGGAACGATGAGAGCTGAGAAACTGGATCTGTGTGAACTATGTGCAAGTAGTTCAATGTTTAAAAAAAAAAAAAAGAAGAAGGAAAAAAAAGAAAAAGAAAAGTTGACTGTTGCTTCTTGTTACACTTTCCTTGAACCGAGCGGCACTTCACTACTTTTCCTCGGCGCTTCTCCTCTTTCTTCTTGTTTCTAGTATTTTTGTCTCGGCTCGTGCTGAAGAAAGGAGGCGTCCTCATTCGGGTTGTGTCAGATTCGCGCGGCGGCAGGCGCTTGCGGAGGGAGACGAGGAGTCGTGTGGCAAATTGAGACATCCTCCATTTGAAAAAAAAAAAAAAAAAAAAAAAAAAAAAGCCCTGAAAAACAAAACCTGACAGCTACTCCTACACATTTCCTGCTGGTTTGAAAATAAAGCGCATTAATGATTACTGTAACGACTCCCCTGAATGCATACTTAAACCAAAAGGACAAAAAAAAAAAAAAAAACGCTGCTGTAACAAGAAACTTACTCTCATATTCAGTGTTAAAACCTTATTTTTCCTTCAATCAAGGTGAAAAAAATCTGAAATTGGGGCGAGATAAGAGATGAGAGTCATTTTCTTGATCCTGCTGCAGCTGATCTGCCTCATTTCTCCTCTATTCATTCCCCTTAAACATTGAAACTGCATTGGAAACATGGGATTACCTCATCCCACTGGCAGATTATTTACACCGAGTTTAAAGACATGGACATTTTTTGCAGTGTTGAAGCAAGTCATTTAGATATTCTTGTGCAGATTGCATCACGTTTACACCACTAATTTACACAAAATAAATAAAAAATAATAATAATAATGATAACAACAACAAAAAAAAAAGACCTCCCACCCTACCCCATTATTTTCCTCGGGATAGATCTCCCCTTAACGAGTAAACATTTATTTGCATACTCGGCACTAACGACCGATCGGTTACTCCTTAATAGCCTCATATTTCTCTAATTGGATGACTATGCAAAACTAATTAATTAGCAATTACCAGGTAATGGTTGCATATTCATGAGTCCATGGCCTATTAGCTCCCAATAAATACTTATTGAGGGGCCCTGATCGCTAAGTAGCTTATCATCAGCGTGCTCATCATCACATAATTGCGGCGTGTTTCACTTTGTGTACTTCTTCAGTTTGTGCTGATTGGAATGCATTGACTTTGATGAGACTGGAAGCCGATGGATAAGATTTCCATAAGATCTGATGATAATAATCGACTTTACAATAGACTCAATGCAGTGGATTAACCTATATATGTGATTGTGCCTATGGAAAAACACTGTAATTACCCAACGCTCCTGTGTTACATAATAAAAACACCTCTGATATGTACAGTACAAGTGTGTAACGACACAAAGTAAAGGCAAATCACTTTTCCACACTCTGTACTGACGCTGTGTTGCAGAGCTGCAGTGTGTAAAGCAGATTTTGCGAGGAGACACAACTCGTGAAAGTGCGTTATGTAATATGGAGATCTACGCAATGAGGGACTGTGTGACTCCAGTGAGTTAACCGGGAAATAGTCAGCACCCTGGGACACTGCATGTAGGCTCATACAGTGCAATTAAAAATCTTGCACCCACCGTATTTGTGAATGTGTAGATATGAGCATGAACGAATGGATGCATGTGTATATGCAGATGGACAATCATGTTTGCATATTTTTTTCCCACTGTAAATATAAACTCAAACTCACAATCAGTGGAAAAAAGGGAGAAAAAAACACTTGTTTATACGTTTCAACCTTTATTTAACCGCTAGAACTCCCTGATTTTCCCTTAAATTTCCCATTAACAAGCATCAAAGTTGGAATTATCCTCATTTATTCCATATTGTATAACAGCGTCACATCCATGTTGCAGCTGAGGCTCCATCACACTGATGTTGAGAGAATTATTCAAAGCCAAGATGCTGTTGTTTTATGGCTGCAGAATTACATCAGATAGAAACGATCTATGTCTTGTGTGTCATTTTAGACACATTTCCCTGGAATTCAGCAGCTCATGTTTGGGATCTTTGGAAACTTTGGAAACTCCTCCTTCATTTAAGGTAAAGTTCTGTGGTTTGGAACAGAGCTCGGCCGTGCAGTGTGTGTGTGTGTGTGTGTTGACAAATCCCACCTATGGGAAAACTGAGGAGTCAAGCAGGGATGGTTGACAGAGCTTGCATGCTCTTTTCGCTGGTCGCGCACAACTAACATCCTTGCTCATGGGCACTTTGGCTGCAGTTGCTGAAGAACGGGAAAGCTTGACTCCTTCACATTTTTGATTTGAACTCCCTGCTTTCTGTCACAGACCTGCTCCTCTCACCTTCACGGCAATGACCCGCCGGCACAAAATTAAAACAAATAGAGCCGTTTCTTAGCGCAATAACGTGCAGTGAAAGTACCCGGCTGACAAAACGCACACACTTCTGTAATCTGTGTGCTCTGTATTTTGGAAATATTGAACAATAACCTTCAGGTGGCAAATTTTTTTTCCCCCCCCAGAGTGAATTTAAAGCATTTTGGAGTGGAACTCTTCAAATATACAGCAACCTGTGAAATGCAGAGCTACGAGGAGGCATCCGCACCTGTGAACAGCCTGACACCGTTTTGATCAAAAGAGCCAACTTTTGAAAGTGCATAATCAAATAAAAGGAATTATTCATACAAAATGACACGCCGCTCCAACATCCTCCCGCTTTGAATGTGGCTTTTGAATTTCCAAATGAAGTGTTGTCATCTTCTGGACTGTCGTTTGTGTGTTTGTTTGTGTGTGTGTGTATTTTTTTTTTTCTTCTTATCGCCGCGTTGCTCTCTGTAAACATAACATATATCCTTACACCCAGCACCCAGAGGCGCCCGCGGCTTAGGAGGTTGCGATGGCAACGGCGGGATGCACTCATGCTTGCTTCCATGCAGCTGGGACCCTGCTGCGCCGCAACCTCAGGGGGAATGCTGGGAAAGCGGGGATGGGGGGCATGCTGGGTATTAATTGTGGTGAATCAACCCTCAACAGTCGCTAACCTCTCGAGGACGCAGCTCCGATATTGGTTTATGCAAACGAGGCGAGGTTCAGGGTTGGGTTCAGCGCCGCGTGGCTGCACGGCGGAAAGACGCGCGAGTGACGAATGACGAAAATAGGATTTTAAAAGAAAGGTGGAGGCAAAACAAACGAGGCATCACGCTTCAGACACAACAAAGGAAACAATCACATGCGGTAAAAACAGAGCCGGATGACATCAGAGCGCATTCCTCCGCCAACGCCGTGCGATTGTCAAGACGTGCCCGGCTCTGCATGTCGTTATTTCAGCATAACACTGTAAAAAATATCCATCTTGGCAAGTCGTTTAGTCGCACTGTCAGTGTTAAAATATTGTTTTTCTTCAAATAAGGTAAAAAAAAAAAAGAAAAATTGAGTGGGATGAGATAATCCCAAAGACACGTTTTCAAGTGTCATTTTCCTGATGGGCTGATCTGTCTTAGTCTGCCTTGTTTTTTAAAATTTTTATTAAAGACCATGGAGACATTAAATGACTTCTTAAGAGCTTAAGATTCTTAAGATTCTTGCAGTTAAATCAATTTTATCCCTGGATTATTACTAACTTTTTCAAATGAGAAGAAGCGCACATTTTCATGGCTGTACTTGAAAAGGAACATGAGCTACACTGACATTTCTCTTAACTCTTTAGTGATGATGTGTGTCCACAGGATCAGTCTTTTCCAGGCTTCCCATTCCTTGTCTGTGTAAGCAGCCGTGCAAAGCATTCTGGTAGCGTTTCCAGAGTCAGGGCGCCTCTAGGCTAATTTATTCAACTGAGCGGCACCCAGCATGACTCCCCGCCTCTGGAAACTCACAAGAAACTCTTCAACGAACCATTTTTGATCCAAAATGAAGACATACTTTGGTGAACTGTTTTCCAAATGTAAAAGAAAGTTTCCAAAAGAGAAACCATGTGTGGTCCGGTTAGAAATCCGGTCCAATCAGGTGCAGCTCGGGAAGTGTTTGCACGGTGGCTGTACTGTTGGCGGTGAGCTCGTGTCACTCTGCTCGAGCAACAGTGTCAGAGGAAGCAGCACCAAGAGGCGAATACTCAGCATCATAAATGGTCAGTTCTCGCCACATGCAACCATTTTTGGCAATAATTTGCTCAATGGCCAGTAGAGCTGCACTTGAACCATTGGACCAAGTTTTGGAAAAACTGTATGATGCTGCGTTCAGAACAAAAATGAACACACTACTTTGGAGTACTGGCCAACACGGTCATCGTTTTTGTCCATCCGAGTGATCTGACCCTGCAGCTCATCAAACCGGCCTCTGCTCAGGCTAAATTGCTGCCTTTTTGACACAACACCGCTGATCATCGAGATGCAGCTCTTTAACCCTATAAAGCCATTTGTATCATATATGATACACATTTTCAATTCTGTTTTTTTGTTTTCAGTTTAATCAATACTTGACCAAAATACTGTTGTATACCTTTGAACACTTCCCCTGTTCACCCTGGACCATACCGTTGGCACTTCAAGTACATATCATATATCATACACCAGAAAGGTCATGTAATATTGTATATTATATATAATACAGTATATTGTATATTGTATATAGGATTGTATATAGGAGTGTATATATATTCTTTCTATTTTTATTTTATTTTTATTTCTTTTTTATCCATTTTACTTGCACAGTGCTGGAGTTGTCACCATTGCATTTCACTGCTACTGTACTTGTACATCAGGCATGTGACAAATAAAACTTGAACTAATAACATATTTTTTTAATTTTTTTTTTTATATATGTATATTTTGTTATATGACTAAATAAAGGGTTCAACTTAAAAAAAAAAATGGAATTTTCTGCCAATTCTTTCATAGTTCAGGCTTTATAGGGTTAACAAGCCGCTGAAATACACCGAGCTGGCGGCGATGTGTTCAGGGTGAACAGCGCGGCAACAGCAACCCAACTTCAGTCCAGGGTGAGAAATGATAAATCAGTGACATTCAAAGACTTTTTACCTTGGACACTGCTGTGCAACTGTAGTGCCACTTACTCATAGTTAAAATAAAGAATAAACACCAAGATTTTGGCATGAACGCCACATCAGCCGAAAACGAGTTCTGCAGGGCCTCCATGTTGTTTGATTGGAGGTTTGTCTGCTGAGCGGTGTATGAAGTTTTTCTTGTCTTCACATTTTGTGGTCAAACGTAATGCGCGGTGTACATGTGAACATACACCGAAGCTTTCACACTTCTGCACTGATGTGTGTGTCACTGAATTCCTGTACTCGGGTATCCACCTTTGATCAACCAATCAGATTGTGCGTAGCTTTGATGCCGAGTTGAAATTCATGAGCTGGGATGAAATTTCTATGTGTAGACACTTTTGAAGCCCAAATGCACATCAAGTAGTGCCAGTTTACAAGCAGACACGACTTTCACTGAAGTCTAAAATGCATTAATCTCGTGAAAAGTTGTATATCTTTTTTCGTGAGAAGCCCGATAATCGACCTTTCCACAAAGTTTCTTGCAAATTCATTCACAACTTTATACTGACGGAAGGAATGGGGCCAAAACATGACAAAAACTGCTAATGGTAAAAAATCTACTGGAAATATGGCAAATTAATGAAGTCACAGGGAGTGTGGTGGTGGTGTGTGTGTGTGTGTGTGTGTTCAAAGAGAGGAAGATAGAAGGAGGGCGAAAGAGAGAATTTATGCATCAAGCTACTGAGAGGAGGAAAAAAAAACTTCTAAAAGCTGTCAAGAAAATGTAGAGTCAAAACTACTTCACTGCAATATTCAGGGAACAATTTGCATTTTTTCACCAGTTTTATCACCAAAACCAGCAAAGTAAAGTAACACCCTCCACATCAGCGGCGCAGCACTCTGAAACGAGGGGATAAAACTCTTTTATTGGAGGTATATTGGTACAACTAAAATGAGTGCCACTTATGTATGTCGCAGTCATAGCGCACCCAAAATGCTTAAGGAGTCATAAAAAATTGCCAAAATATTTCCAAAAAACCACAAAGGAACAAAGATAATAAAACCACAAACAATATAAAACGGTAATGAGTGCTTAGTGGCAAAGATGGAACGAAAGAAAAAAAAATCAAAGACACTGACGATGACTGCTTTAGGATTTTTTTTTTTTTTAAACAATCAGAAAATGTGCTGTAACCTGTGAGATGCATGTTTCCATTCACTTCAGGAAACTCCGACGCTAAACTGCCGAATCTCTTACATCATTTTTCTTTGTTTTATGCCGCCGGTTTCATCAGAGGAAGTGGTGTATTAAAACACTCTTTCTTTTGTAAGGTTGTGAGAAGAAAACGACACATGTGCATAAAGTGAATGCATCGACAACACAGAGTCAATCAGTCAAAAGGAAACAGTCAAATTTTACTCATGTCGCACATTCCATACATGAAGATTCAAGATTCAAGATTCAAGATTTATTCGTCACATGCATGAATGTACAGGTACAGCAGCAGTGAAATGTAATTGCAACAACTCCAGCACTGTGCAAGTAAAAAAAAAAAATAAATAAAAAAAAAAAATAATAATAATAACGATAATAATAAAATAAATAAAATAAAATAAAATAAAAATAAAGATACAATAGAAAGAATATATGACATTCCTATATACAATGAACAACAACAAACAATGAAGATGTGTTTTGCATGGGAGAGGAAAAAAATAAAAAGCAGCATAATCCTAAAAATCAAATACATAAAAGGTGGGATAAATATAGAGAAAAATAGGAACAAAAATAGGAAAAATAAATGAAATGAAATGAAAAGCATTTGTTTATTCACACTTTTCAGAAACCCAAACATCATGACACTCTGCTGGCACCAAAATGGACAAGTCAGTTTGGAAATAAAGTGAGATAAAGACAAAAAAAAAACAAACAAAAAAAAACACAAAGGTGCTTGAGAACATTATAGAAGCTATACGAGCCTGTGAGCCCACAGGATGCAGCTGCTCGCCTGGAGACAGGTGCTGCGTCGTCTCTCACGTGTGCACACCTGTCAGTCATCTTGAGGGGCTGTCTGACATGAAACGGCATCCAGCCCGAGGCCCAGGCACCCCGCATCTCAATCTGAACTTTTATCTGCACTGTGGGGTCTGTTCCTCCTCCTCCTCCTCCTCCTCCCTGCTTTCCAGCCGTGATGGCGTTGCTATGGTTATGGTTTGATCGCCAACAAGCAGCGGCCACAGGAAACAACACCGCACACCCGCCCTCCACAAAAAAACAAAAAAACAAAAAAAAAACGTCCCGACACCGGACAAACTGGGCGACTCAGGTAGGAATCACCGCCAGCCAGGCTGAACATGTGTGATATTTCTCTTTATTTACTGTCGCTTTAATGTCAGCACCATACATCAGCTTTAAAATCGGCGTCTGCAGCGCGGCGGCGGAAGCTGGAAATGTCACCTATACGGGGAGGCCCTCAGCCTATATCGCTCCTAACAGGTAACTAAATCTACTTGTCGAAACGACGTCCTGAGCTTAAAGGTAATATGTCGCACCGAGCTGATATATAGCAATCGGTATAAGCCACCAATGTGTGTGTGTGTGTGTGTGTGTGTGCATGGGTAAAAAAGCCTGTTGTTTAGCCGACGTGTCACATGAATCAGGCCAATTGTATGATAGCCTTTTCTGCCGCGGCCGCCTTGTAAACACCAAGGTCAGCCGCAGCAGTGAATGGAGACATAAATGGGTCATATATATTGTAACAAGGCCGCGGGGGGTCAGCGCAAACATGACCTTGAGCGCACCCCCCCCGCCCCACTCTTCCCCCGGTGGACTCATTCTCCCAGACTCCTTTATTGCTCGTCTCTGTGGCAACGGGCCGGCTCGGCAGATTGGCCTCTTAATAGTTAATAGCGAGGGCGCTCTTATGGAAATGGGAGGAAGGAAAAAAAAAAAATGCGCGTCCTGATGTTTATGGTGACCGGAGCGGCCTATCGCTCAATGCCCTTTGTGTGTGTGTGTTTTTTTTTTTTTTTTTTTTTTTTTTTTTCCCAGGGGCGCTCGATTCGCCGCCCCGTGCACTCCAGCAACCTACAGCGCCCGCCCGCCCCCCTCCTCCCCGCCGCCGCCTCCGCCTCACCCTCGCCTTGGCCCGTCGGGGCCCCCGGGAAGGGGAGGCTAGAAACAAAGATAATAATTGGCTCCAGTTTATCGTTGACTGCATTGTGTGCATCCCACATTTGATCTATTCAGCGGCGGCGGGCAGCAGCAGGACAAAGCGGCTCATTCTCTCAAAGAGGCGGTGAGCTCATCCATGAAACATCCTCCAAAGGCTCGGGGGCCATTAGGGAGAACAGCAACAGCTTAATCAGGTGTGGGAGGGGCGGAGCGACGGGGTGAGGTGGTGGGGGGGCGGGGGGCTGATGTTGACCCTGGTCGATATCGATTCATCAATACTGTCTACGCTGCGGTGCAAATCGTTTTGAGTCTGCAGATGATCAAAGCAGCCCTGTGCCCGACTTCTCCCATTACTTTTATGAGGTGACTGGTCACTCCGTTTAAAAGGTGCAGTTCACCCAAAATACAAGAAAGTGCAGAGTGCAGATGCAGATATTGTGCAGGAAGATCACTGGGAAACTGGAAAACAATGCAAACTATACAAATTCAACCATCAAATTTTGTACTTATTTCACAGTTTCTTTCTCTTTTTTTTTTTTTTTTTTTTTTTTTTTTTTTTGCAAGTGAATGGTCCTCATCCGCCACCTGATGATGAGAGCCATATTTTCTCCCTGTTTTTTTTTTTCTCCTCAGTTGCGTGCTTGAGCTCTCTGCAGTTCTGTGCATCATTTAAAAATAACTTTCTCCCAAAAGCAAGATTTGGAACATGTACAGTCTCTTGTTTGTTAATTTTGAACTTGTGCATTTGCTCTGGCTGCTTCAGTTTCACCGTCGCGCCAACAACGCGATGCAAGACAGAAAATGAGAATGCAGGCAGATGGAAGGAAGCAGCGTGCGGGTTAAAATACACCGGGGTGAAGAACGCAAGGAGGAAATACGATGGGTGATTACCTCTCGCTCATTGAGAAAATGAGTCCTGTGATTGAAATAGCATTTCGGAGAGAAAGGCGCGGGGAAGAGAGGGGTGTTGGGGGGGGGGGGTTGAAGGGTGAGGAGTTAGTGGATTTTTAATGCTTCCTTTCACAGATAAAGGCTGATATCATCTAGAGAGGCAGCATGATGCCAGTTGTTTTCATGCTGTCTGTTTTTCAAAAAAATCTGTTCTTTTACGCTGCACTTTGGCAGTGATTCAGGATGAATGGACACCGGCTGTGAGGACAAGATAAATAGAAAAGAGTGGGGTGAAAGAGGAGAGAGAGAGAGAGAAAGAGAGAGAGAGAGAGACATGCACTGAGATAGCTAGAGAGAGGAGATAAAGACAGACAGTGACAGAGTAGCAGAGAGAGAGAAAGAGGAGATGAGGATTGGCAGAAGGAGAGATAGAGTCAAGGAGAGACGTAAGAGAGAGAGGGCAAGAAGGAGAGGCAGAAAGAGAGAGAGAGAGAGAGAGAGGACGAGCGAGGTAGCCGAGAGCAGGGGGAGGGAGCAGTGAAGCGGCAGCACTCGAGAAAACGGAGGAGTGGCGCTTCATTTATCTCGTCCTGTGAGACGTCGGTCCACTTTTGAGGATATTTGGGTGTCTGGCAAGAGGAATCAGGAGTAAATCAAATGCCCTCGACGGATTTAAATACTGGACACAAGGCCCAGACTGGGTTTACTCACTGTGTAGAGCATAGTTTTTTATTTCTGGCACTGTCTTGTGAAGCATTTTGTGCTCTGTATGCAGCCGGTTTGACAATAAAGCCACTTGAATCTTGAGTGTCAGTTTTCCGATGATTGATGAAATAAAAAAAAACACTTCTGTTCCAATGTTATCCACCTCTGGTATATTGGATGTCATGCATTTTGATTGATTTTATGTTTACTGTGTGATTTTCAGTGGGACGCCCCTATCCTGAACTGATTCTAATGTTAGATTTCAGTCAGACGTACTAGTATGTGTCAATGATATCATGACAGGTATTATTATTATTGTTGTTGTTGTTGTTGTTATTGTGTGTCTGGGTGTCAGCGAAGAGTTTTAAGGTGGATTTTGACGCGTTCGTCGCTCTCGTGCTGCAGTGCAGGTGGAGATGTGACGCGTCACCGTCAAGGCCGCTGGCATTTGCACTTTGCCTCCGCCGCGCATATTTTACCACGACACAAATCCTATAATGTGATGTATCGTCTCTCAGTCACACAGTCAGCTTGTCGGCTCGTAAAACTTCATCAAACCGGCTGCCGATGGGTGCTAATTAACAACAGCCCAAAAAAAAAAAAAAAAAAAAAAAAAAAAAAAAAAAGCCCTGTAATATATGGCTGCAAATTAGACATTCATCAAAAATATGCGTTGTTCAGATGTACTGTAACTTTCTACATAATGATGAAGTTGGGCAGCGAGGTGTGCACACTCTGAAAAGTGCAGGGGCAGATTTTTTACGTCAGGGCAGCTTCTGCAGCGTCCCGCAAAGGCATCGACCACACGTCCACCCTGCAGCCTCTGAGGCCTTCAACATGCACTCTCCCTCCGCCTCGTCTCCCTGCCTTTGCCCCGCTGAGCTGTCCGGCCCTAAAAACACCCTCTCAGGCAGCACTGCTATGCAGCAGCACTTTGTATAATATGCACTAGCACTTTTTAAGGGCATTGTGCAATATAGATGGAAAATATATGTATTCTGTCTGTGCAGCAGCACTTTTTTTGCACTAGCACTTTGCAATAATCACTTTCTCTTTTTTGCACACTGGCTCTGATGGTATGTGCATGTTGTGTATGTCTTGTTTGATTCTGTGTACCCGTTTTGTGTATGACTTGTTTATCTTCTTTTTCTTCCCTTATTCTATATTGTGTTTTTTTTTTTTTTCTTACTGTGAACATCAACCTGCCAAGGGACTACAGATGGAAATTAGCCTACGGCTACAATCTGACATATTTACATTTAATGTTCATTAATATGTACTGTCCCTTTTAAATAAATAAATAAATAAATGCTGCTCATGCTAAGGTATTAATTTATATGTTATTTAAGGGTTATTGTAGATATTATTAACATTAGTAAATGCCATAATAATCATTAACTAACAGTTAATTAACCATTACGGCATTAACTAATGTTAATTGTTGTACTCTTATTGTGAAGTGTTACCGATTTCACATTTCTAAGACAATTCAAAAACAAAATTCTATAATCATGAGTGAAAATAAAACACTTGCAGTAGCATCTCTTGATTATGTCACTCACTTTATACAACAGTAATATCTACAATGCATATTCAAGTTGCACTGTCCTATTAGTCAAAAAAACAACACACCTCTATCATTTTGTAATTACTTGTCAATGCACTATTGCATAGTGCAAACTGGAAAAAAAAACCTTTTGCAGTATATGTGGAGCTGTTATGACGTCAGTGTCAGTGTATTATATTGACAGGTTATTATATTTGATTAATTTAGTTGGGATGTTGGTATATTCCCTGGCAGCTGCATTGTTGGCCCTCGAGGCGACCGCTCTGTTAGTATCCGATGTCATTTGATTCAAGAACATTCATGATTCTGTCCCATTTTGAGTCCAGATTTTTTTTTTTTTTTTTTTTTTTTTGCAGTTGTTCCAAGAAAAATCAGATTTCTAGACGCCACGTTTGACACGTTAAGACGTTTCCCGCGGTTTTAATCCCGTCAGAATAAAACCGAGGGTGACGGCGTGTCCGGATGCTCTGTCTGTTCAGGCTGAACTGTTCCTGCAGAGAGTGTGTCAGTGACGGCCGGGCCTCGCTGGTCACAGTTCAGGTCGGCGTTTCGTTCCATTAGCGTTGTCAATATTGACTCGCTGTTCCATGAACGCCAAGAGGTTTTTTTTTTTTTTTTTTTGGTTTGTTTGTTTGTTTTTTCACCCGGAGCTCGGTGTGGCGGGGGAACAAAGCCAACCTGGACGTGAGCTGCTCAATGGCTGCTGGTGTCTGATTCAACCCATGGCTGCACCCTGGACACACACACACACACACACACACACACACACACACACGCACACTCACACACTAGCTCGCCTGTGTCTGATTTGCCCTGGAAACACACACGTCTAGATGCACGCCCAGTTTCTCTCTATGCCGCCTGTTGTCTTTTGTTCTCTCTTTGTCACAGGCAAACACACACACACACTTGTTGTTTGTGAGGACACACACACTCACACACACACATGCATGCATGCATTCAGGCTGCACACACATGCGTAGAAACACATGTATGAACACAGACATCCTCTCTGTCTTTTGAAATCTTCGTCTTCCCCTCCTCTCTTGTTGTCACCTGCACATGCAAACACACTCTTCCTCTCTCTCTTTTTCCCTGTCTTGTGAGTGCACGTACTGCACGTGCACGTACGCGCGTGCATGCACGTGCACATGACAAAGATGAACGCCGTCATTCCAACTGTGCATCCCACTCTTTCACTCTTTTTGTCACCTGTACACACACACTCCAACTGTTTTTTATCTCTCTCGGTGGCATCTGTGCAGACACACACACACACACACACACACACACACACACGTCTATGTGCATGTAGATTACATAATGTACACACAGTATACAAACAGGGCATGAATACACGTTCAGATAGCATGTACAGATTATGGTTTGCTGAGCCTCTGATGCACTGCTGCAGGAAGAATTTTACTCCGATTTTAACTGTAGATAGATATAGATAGATTTACTTTATTGATCCCAAACTGGGGAATTATTATGTTACAGCAGCATCAGTGGAAACATAAAAAAGCACAATGTACAATATAAAGCAGAAATGAAAGAGAAAAAAATACAAAAACTTAAGAAACACATGGGAGCTGCTGCAACAGGCTGCCACCTAACACCGTGCCATTTTTTACAATGTCAGTATTTATAAGAAATATTCTGGAGAAATGTCACCATGTTTTCATGACCTGGCTGATGGCTTGCTTTATGTGTGTGTATTTCTTTTTTTATATATTTTATTTTAGACTTTTTTTTTTTTTTAACAACAAAAATACAGAAACACACAAATACACAACGTAGCAGCAGAGCAAGCCACAAAGTGAAGTCTCATCAAGCAATGTCAAAAAAGGCTTCCACACCTCCAGGAAATAGTTTTGTGAATTCCCTTTGCTAAAATGAATATTTCATCTTGGAAATGGCAATGGAAGAAAAAAGGTGGAAGGTGGAAAAAAGATGGACAGTTCCAGTTTGGGCCCTTGTTCTGTCAGAGCAACAAAATATTGCCAAATTAATACAGCATCTGTCTGAATGTCCATGTTATATTCTTTAGAACACAAACACCAGAAGATACCAGATACCGGACAGTGGAGCATGTTTGTTTCTGATCTTTCTTTCTGGCTTTTGCAGCATGTCAGTGTCACATGGGTTGGTTTAGCCATGAAAAAAAAAACAAAAAAAAAACCCAGCTTGGTTAATGTAATGCAACATAAGCTAAAAATGAGCACCACTGCCTCCTCATCTACCTCCTAACATGGACTTTAAAGTAAATGGTTATAAATATTCTTGTGATACGTCACAAACAAAAGTGTCAAAGTGCATTCCCTTCTAAACATAATTGAAAATGCTCTTTAGTTGCATGAGGATGTAATTTTTTGGGAGACTGTATATGTATTTTCCACTGTTTCTGTATTGCCTTTCAATACGCCACATCGTTTTGATGAGTTACCATACTGTAATTTGTAGGCCAATTATGGAGCAATAACCTACCATGTGCAGAAAAAAAACAACAACTCAAAAATTTTCTGTTTTTAACATTCCACTACTTAGCACCTTAACTGTTTATTTATTATACATTACTCAGGACCTTAATTGTCTATTTATTATACATTACTCAGGACCTTATTTGTTTATTTATTATACATTACTCAGGACATTATTTGTTTATTTATTATACATTACTCAGGACATTATACATTACTCAGGACCTTATTTGTTTATTTATTATACATTACTCAGGACATTAATTGTTTATTTATTATACATTACTCAGGACCTTAATTGTTTATTTATTATCCATTACCCAGCTCCTTAATTGTTTACTTATCTATATATTATATCCTAGGTTAATATACATTCATACTGTTTTTCAGACTGACTGGAGGGGAAGTGGTGATTCCATAAGGGGCCAAATCAAGTCGGTTAGTTCCTGAATCCCAGTACCGGGCGTCGGGCTCTGCCACTTGGTTTCGTGGTTTCATGGTTTCATGCTAACTCTCTTTTTATCTGTTACAACCATCTGTATACTTCAATCCCATCTGTATATTTCATATTTATTACCATCTGTATATTTAACATTTCATATCTCATATTCTTAGGTTAGTCTTTATTGTATATTTTTAGTCTTTATTGTCTTTATTGTATATACTCCAGCATCTATTCTATTCTATTTAACTTTATTTTATGTTTCTATTGATGCTGCTGTAACAAGAGAATTTCCCAGTTTGGGATCAATAAAGTAAATCTATCTATCTATCTATCTATCTATCTATCTATCTATCTTTCTATCTACAGTGGTGGAAAAAAGTTTTCGGACACCCCATGCATTTGTGAAATATTGCATTAACAAATCACTCTTAGGTCTTCAGGTGCAATTTCTTTTAGTCCAGTCACAGCCAAAACACTAAACAAATCCTAAAAAAAAGCCATTAAAAACTTCAAATTGATTGGTTCCATAAAAATACATGAGAAATTTTGACTATTGGGTCATTTTGGTACCAGTAATGAAGGTCGTTCTTTTTTATTAAAAGACACAATTTTTGTTGCCAAGCTTGGTGTCTATATAAAGCAGCACATCTGAAAGTTCTTCAGACACAAAAATGGCTAAAACAAGGAACCTTGTTAGTTTTTCTTGTAAACAATAAACAAAAAAAATATATATATAATTTGTATTTGTTTGTATCTGTCTAATGCAGCCACACCTTTTGAAACACAACAAAGATTTTTCCACAAATATTTCATGATAATATTTGAGATTGTGAGATTGTGTAGGGTGTCTGAAAACTTTTTTCCACCATTCTATCTATCTATCTATCTATCTATCTATCTATCTATCTATCTATCTATCTAAATGGCTTCCGAGCGTATTGTCACCCTCACTGATGGATGTGGCCGCTCTCCTGTTGCCTACAAATTAAAGTTTCAGGGAACTGGGAAGCTTTGGATGACTGGAAATCAAACGAGTGGGAAAAGAGAGGATGACGTGTCCCAGTGCCAGTATCCCAGGTTTCCCACTGGTGCCAGAGTTTGGTGCCACTAATTTTGAAGTTTCAGTGTGACAGGCGGGGAAATCACCGTTAACCACCAAAGCTATGCCGCTTGAATTTTGCCATATGAAATGACACTGGACTGTATAACACATAATATACTTTACATAATGCAGATTGGTGTGTGCATTAGTTGTCTTTGTTATTGGTCTCAAAACATTAGAGGTCTGTCTTGTATCCGTGCAAAGTGTAACTCGAGACGTGACAGTCATGAAATTTACATGAATATATCAAAAATGATATCAAATCAGCAGTAATTGTGACACCTGTCCGGCTAACGACACGCTGCACCGGCTTAATTTGACGGTCGCCTAAGGCCAGAGGGTTGCTGAATCCACTCACCACAATGTCAACCACGCTGAATTTTTCCACCAGTTTGGCCTCGTGATTCCTTTTTTTTTTTTTTTTTTTTTTTTTTTTTCACGCTCCTTGAGGTAAACAGGGAAGTGCAGAAATTTGATTGGTTGTTGACAGGCCGGCTTGGCAAACTTTTCTCAGCATCACATCCTCACACGGAGGCTCCGGAGAGGCTGAGCGGACTTGTGGTGACTTGTTGATCGTGTCGTCGCCTCGAGTGTGAACGCCCGGCGACAAACCTGCTGAGGTGAGAGGGAGGCTGACAGCCGTCTCCAGCGTGGGAATGAGACAAAGGTATCACGGTGAATTTGGTAATTTGGTATTCAATTAGCGATGTTTAAAAACACACGGCACCTTTACTGTAATTAACCTGCACCTTTATGACTCGCTGGCTGATTCATTTTCTCACTCGGAGATTTTTTTTTTCCTGATTTTGCACTGCATAGCAACAAAGAAAACACAGATGCACTATAAATGTAGCATAAAAGCATGACAGGAAACTTTGTGTATGTATCTATGCACACACACACACACACACACACACAAACACACACTGTGACTCTGTGTGTCTGATACTGTCTCACTTATTTCTGCTTTTGGATGTGCACAAACACAAAAGTTCACGCTCTTATTCAGGAAGACACATATAAATGCACGCACACACACACACACACACACACACACACACGCATACAAAAACACACATCAGAGTCAGCTGCTTCCAGTCTGTTTACAGCCAGAGTCTTTTGTTTTTGCCTGTTCCACCCCATGAATGTGTGTGTGTGTGTGTGTGTGTGTGTGTGTGTGTGTTGGAGGGGGGGTGGTGGGGGTCCCTCAACCTTGACCGGGAGCCTCAGCTCTGCCTTTCAGAAAAGCCAGGGGCCGCGGCGGTGGGAAGACAGTTATGAATAGATATGAATAGATAGCATTCTTCATGGGTATTGGACGGTGGCGAGCGCAGCAGTCGGCGGCGTCGGCGGCGGATTGTGTGTGGTCTCGTCGCGCGACTTGATTTCTGAATCAGCGGCAAAGCGAGGCATCTCCCCCCGTGTGAGGACTGGAAAAATGGAAGAAAGAATGACTTTTTTTTTTTTTTTTGGCAGCATCACATTAAATAATTCAGAAGAAGCAACGCACCCGGATATTTTGAGAGCAGAGCTGCGGCACAAACTTGACACTAAATACACGGTCCATCATCCGAACCGTGCGTTAGATAACCCGTTTAACGTGACGACTTCTTCCAGACTGTTCATCACCCAAATCCTGCAAGTTTTGAGTCCAGATGATGTTGACTCCTGAGTTTTTGAGATGAAGGGGCTGAATAGGCTCTGCTCCGTCCGGTTCTAGTTTAACGAACACATAAGGAACATGTTTGTTCTGTGGTACATTTGGAGTTTTGCCTGTATATTTATTAATGGTGCACATATTGATTTTGACATCAGAGTAATAATAATAATAATAATAAAACTTTATTTGTATAGCACCTTTCATACAAGAATTGCAGCTCAAAGTGCTTCACGATAAAAAGAAGAACGTTTGAAAACCTTAAAATAAAACATTAAAAACAGCACAGGGTGGAATTAAAAAGAAAAGGCTAAAAACGAGAATCTTTGAAATAAAACAAAAGATGCAAATAAAACAAGTACAGATAGGACAGATATTTAGTGTCTTTTAATGTGTGTCAGCCAGAAATCACAAAATGAATTAGAGGTTTATTCTAATTATCATAATAGCTCTTTGCACCTGATTTACTAAAGGAAAAGCAGCGTATTTAACCCCGATTTGCACACGCTACTTACCGTCCAGTGAAAACACTTTTTATTTTAGGTACAAACATGAAAATTATTTGTAAATCTACAGGTAGCACACTCAGACTTGTGTTTCCAAAGTCAATCCACGCTATGAGACTTGCAATGCATTTTCTCCATCAATCACAGGGATTATGTTACATTATTACCCGATAACACTGTATTTTACTTCATACACCTTACACACCTGTGCACGCTGCACAATATTCACCTGTGCATAAACGCAAAGAGGCCAATGATGAGGATGGTGAAGAGGTGGAAGAAGAGGAAGATGGGAAGCATAGGTCTCTTCTGCCCAGGTGTGGCAGGTGCATCAGGGCTTGAATGATGCGAGAGTTTTTCTTCCTCATTATTTTTGTCGATCATCTCTTCACCATAAGGATGATTTAAAATAAAAATTACTGTATTATTGAACAGGTGGTACTAGTTTCAATAATTTGGATTGGTTTATGCAGAAGCAACAGATCAAACTTGTTTAATAATAGGAGGATAGAAGCTCATTTAAATGCCAGCTGTTAGTAAATCACTTGCTAAATTCTTAATAGTTGCATCCCTTTATTTTTAAAGTTTGCAGCTGGTTTGTGTCTGTAAATCAGGAGACAACATAATATCTCAGAAAAGCTGATTTTTTAATTTTTTTCAATCTGTTCTGCATTTTTGTAGCCGTGTGATGATGACTCCTCTACTACAACAGGATGATGTGCTCTGCGCTGTCTCAGTGCTCACCATCACAAACGAAACACAAACTCCTCTAATTGGCCGAGCAGATGGTGAGAAATCTGTCCGTCCGGAGAGAAAAGTTCAGCTTGTTTAAACTCTCCGTCCGTTCCAGCAGATGGAGACGGAGACAGACGCGTCTTCAGCCCTGACAGCTGAGATCTCTGTGTGCCATCGTCCTGTCTCGTCCTGCCGTACAGACACACTCACACTTTGGAAACGCTGAAAATCTTGCGAAAATGAATGCAAATTGTGAAACGGACACAAATAATTTGCTGCTACGTGTTGAGAGAATTATGTGACAGCAGGAATCAGACAACATTTTCACTTGATCATCACATGAAGACTTTAGATGCATCAAGACTGTTTTTCATGGACGACCTCGATGTTTATTATGGAGCAATTTACCTGCTGTTTTTCGTCCTCTTATAAATTTAATCCCACCCGGATGGAAACCTTCATGTATAGAATTTAAAGGAACATTTTGGGCAAATACTCTTTCTGCAACTTACCCACACTGAGACAAGACGTTTGATGCCATTGTTTCAAGTATTTCAAATCCACATGCTACACTGTGTAAATAAGAGTTTCACTCTGATGGAGGCCAGGCTAATGACTCCTATAGACTTCAAGTCTTTATGCTAAGCTAACAGGAAATGCTACCCATAGGAACTGAACCACTGGACGTACAGAGGTGAGAATGGTATCACACATCTTGTCGGAAAAAGGGTGTTTTGCCCCAAACGTCGGAGTATTTCCAGATTTTTTTCACAAACATTTTGTCAATATCTGATACCGGAGGCCCTATTTGTTTTAGGGTTTGTCCATCTGTCTGTCCGTCATATGATCTCTGAGCCTCTGCTGCCTGTTTGAGATGAAATTTGAGGGAATGATGGATTTTGACACTATGGTCCAGCATTTTGAATATAAACCTGATTGATCCACAACAGCGCCTCCACCAGGCCAACAAGGACCTGAGCTTCACACTCAATATCTTAGACACTGCACGATCAAATTTCATGAACCTTTTGCGAGTGATGCATTTATACACTTTATTTATTCAGTTTATTTCTCAGAGGCAGTGCATATTCATACACAATACTGTAAATATGCAGCCTGGAGGTTAGTTTTTTTTTTATCTGTAGCTCCTGGCCAAGTGTGAAATTTACACTCTAAAGTTATTGATATCCATCATCTATACAGTCATACAGATTGGCCCACCACAGCGCCACCAAGAGGCCAAAATGTTCCCATGCCTCAAGCAGCAGTTACTTAGACGTCGCACACTATATTTAAAAAAAAAAAAAAAAAAGTTCTGCTGTTATGGACAAATTAGAAAAGTCACTTGTGAAAAATATCTGCTTTAAGTTTTGTTTATTATTAAATCAGGTTTTTTGGGTCATTTTCGCACATTTTCATGCACCGAGCTTGTTTTTTTTTTAAGATATCGTGCACATTTTCGTGAGATTTTGGACACTTAGCTGCTCACACACACACACACACACACACACACACACAAACTGATAAATCCCCTCACAGCTGGTACGAACTACTGCTTTCCTGTTGATATTCCAATTCTAAATCCAATTGTCCTTGTAGCTCTATAGCGTGAGTGTGTGTGTGTGTTTGTGTGTTTTTTGTGTATGTGTGCGCTGTATGTGTGTGTTTTCGGGGGGGGCGCTGGGGTAGCACTGTGCTGAACAAACACTCAGAAATCCTTGGGCGCAGTCCCCGAGGTAAAACCAGAGTACACAGAGGAAAGACAGAGGACACTTTACTTTCTCGACGGCAAATCTGCCGCTTCTCATTGTCGGGGCCCCGAAAATCTGGCATCGGCCCAAATGAAATATTTGATTAATAAGAGACACAATAACAACACCTTGAGTGAAATCCCACTGCAGCCTCCGGGAATGAGAGCGCAGACACCCGTCCCAATCATCTGTGTGTGTGTGTGTGTGTGTGTGTGTGTGAGAGAGAGAGAGAGTGCATATTTGTGTTGCTACTTGCAGCAGTGGCTCATGTTGCAGCTAAATGTCAGATTTTAGCAGTCAGAGGGGGATAAGCATGATTTGAATAATGTTTTCTGTCAGCTGCTGGCTCACTTGTTAGCTACACACACACACACACACACACACACACACACACACACACACACAGTCACGCACTGAATCAAGTGTATGCATATATATTTAGATGCATATGTGCTCACAAATGCACGCTGACAAGCATGAACACACACACACATATGCGAGGGTATAGATACATTCAGCTGTGTATGTGCTCATACAAATGTGCAGTGACAAGCATGCACTCTCTCTCTCTCTCACACACACAAACACACACACACACACACACACACACACACATAAACACACAGATGCATCTACGGCAAGCATGGATGCACACACGAGCATGTACAAATATTCAGCTGTAACGTGCTCACACATGCACTCTGGCATGCGTACACACACACACACACACACACACACACACACACACACATATTTACCGCAGGTGAGAAAAGTGCTGCAATTTGCTGCCAAATCCCCCGTCGCTGCCTCAGAGTAAAATAGTCCAATTTGTTATTTTTCACAAGCCAAATTTTGCAGCTGCTTATTGAAACTCATCCACGGCCCTTTGGCTGTTACACATTCATTCAAGTGTTTGTCTGGGAAATACACAAAAGTATTGCTGCATATTTTTGACAGATAATGGGTCACAGCGTATCTTGTGGAGCAGAAATCTGCCGGTTATGTGTTTTCCTCACCGACTCATACGTGAGGGGCGCAGATACCGGCTTTCTATGAACTGTTATTACCTGGTTATGTGGAACTCTGGCTTCTGATTGGTCCGATTAAGGCGTTGGGTGGTTAGTGGCACATCGTGAGGCCTTGCTGCTGTGTCCCTCCACAGCGGGGAGTGAATGGAGGAGATGCCTTGATAAAATGAACAGGGAAAATGGTTGATGACATACTAACCGTGATGCCCAACATGATAGTTTTGTGAAGGATGAGTTGTTACAGTAAGAAAAAAAATCCTTTGTGAGAGACTGCAAATGAGACTGCATTCACTGCAACTGTTGAAAGTTTAGACTTAAAACAGCCAGCGTCAAAAACACACTACAACTGATAACTTCCATTAAAAACTGCATAAAAACACGGCAGACAGGGAAAAGTGGACCCCATGTGCTAAAAACAACTTTACTGTATAATAACTTCTTTATTTATACTACTAACAATGTCATAGAAACGGTATAGAAAGATATTCTAATCCAATGAAATACAGAAAAATATGGAAAAGGTAGAGAAAAATACACTGAGATATTTTTGTCTTAGCGGAAGGTTGTGGGATGATAAAATAACTGTAAATAATTAATAATTATTTTCTGCCAAGTTTTTGACTTCTTCCTTAATATAAAGTGATGTAATAAGCTGGATATTGCACTCAGGAGGTTATCTTCTATTGAAAAATAATAACCATCGACTTACTTAGATGTCTGTCTGTCACAAATGTTGTGAAATGAGTGCAGACTGTAAAATCCAACTGAATTAATAATATAAATGTATTTTTTTATTACTATTATTATTATTATTATAGAAAACCACCTCTTTGTGGATTATCCCTTAAACGTATCCTCTGTCTATGATATGATGGAGGTTCCTGCCTGACCTCAGATACAGACAAACAGGTTGTAAACAAACACATTTCATATTTAGGTTACTGAACATATGGACCAAATACATTTGAGTTGTGTTAGAAATAAAAGTGGTCACTTTATGCTAAATCACATTCTGCATTTGGCCAAAATATCTCTGATTCTCTGCTGTAAATTTAAAAAAAATGAGGAGAAAACTGGAATCCCGATTGCTGTAAACTGCATTTTTTTTTACATATTTTAGTTATTCAGTAACAGTGTTCAGTGAAAAATAAATCCTTTGTTTAGTAGGATCATGCATTGCTGTGTCGGAAAACAGCAGAAAACTGGAAACACCGCTGAAAAGACGCATCCTCTCCTGTGACTGCAGCCTCTTTCTCTCCATTACGGCCTTGAAATGTCACTATTTGACTCAGACCCCGGGGAAAAAGACCCATGTGCCTATGCATGCGTGTGTAAAAAAAAAAAAAAAAAAAAAAAAAAAAAGAAATGCAAATACTATACATCCACATCCACTATACAGTGCACATACTGGACGTACAGTATGTGTGTAAATTGCCCCGGGTGGCAGGAGCCCACGTGGCCGAGTTGTAACAGTAAACTATGGCACAGAAAAGAAATGGAGCAGCAAAAGCGATCTTGTATTTCTGTTATATAATTAGTATGTCAAGCACTGAGCCCAGGGGCCGAAAATAGAGCCGTGGCCTCGCCAGGGGAGATGGAGGGGGAGGTGGAGGTGTTGGTGTGTGAGTGTGTGTGTGTGTGTGTGTGTGTGTATAAAGAGGTGGGGGGGGAGTAGTTGTTGCAAGACCGATATAACACCGGCCTAACAGCGCCGGTGAAGAATTTGTGGCGTCGGGCGTCCAGACGCGGCGTGTAATCCCTGACACAGTTGGCGGCGCTTTGCTGACACGACAGCCGCCGAGTCGGGACGAGCGAGGAAAGTGCTGATCGGCCGCGTTCAGGACGTCCGCCTGATAGATTAAAAGTCGAGGCGTTGTGATGGGCCGCTCGCTCGTCACTTCACTGTACGTGAGGTTTTACAAAACGGCCGCGGTCTCTGTTTCTCGGAAAACAAAGTTTCGGGTTGTCACAAATCACTCGTGGTGTGTTACGGCGTGCGCGGGGTTATCAAGCAATAAAACTAAAAAACGAACTAAAAAACAATAACACAGCTGATAGCAAAAATCGTGGCGCTTTATAAACTGTAACTTTACCTTTAATGCCTTTTTTGGGATGTCTTGCTAGAAACGATGAACCCAAACGTGAGCAGGACTAACTCCTCGTCCACACAGGGCTGTTAGACACTGACTGCACTTTATGCATTTATTGCATCTTTAATTGTTTTATTGTTGTAATGGTATTTGGTATTTGGTTTTGGTATTTAAATGGTATTTTAACTCACTGTATTATGTATTGTAAAGCACTTTGTGCCTCTGGCTGTGAAAAACGCTCTATAAATAAAATTTACTTACTTACTTACTTACTTACATTAGGCGCACACACATGATTTTGGTCTTTCTAGTTAAATAACAAGCTGGAAAAAAGCACATCAGGTGTCTGTGGAGATACACATCACACCATCTGGAATAAACTGACATAAATCAAAGGAAAATGTCGACTTTTAACATCTTTTTTGTCCCTTTTGTGATGCAAAACACATTTAGTTTTACACTCTTTCCAAAACACTCATGATATAACATGACTTAAAAATGAAATGAAGCTCTTCACGCATGCTCTCGAAGTCACAACCACAGTTTCCCGGTATCTCCAAAGCTCCACCAGCGCGTTCCTGTCCTCAGCCAATCACGACGCGGCAGGCTCGCCGTTAGCCAATCGTTTTGTGAGCTGTCAAACTTTAAAAGTGTTCTCTCTCTCTCTCTCCTCCTGCTGTCAATCAGCTGTCGTTTGACCACCACTTCACTGCCTCCATGCTTGATGCCTGGCCCGTCTCCAATCAAACCCTCTGGTCAGAAGTTTCCCCTCACATCAGGCCGTCCCGACACTGAGTTCCCCATCATCATCATCATCATCATCCTCATCATCGCCACCCAATGTCTCGGCTCCAGGGGCATTTGCTTCAGATTTGGAGGCACTTCATTCACAGGATCACCTGGCAGGGCGATTTACTTCCCGCTGAGGTCGAAGCACCAAAGATTCGTTCCTCCTGTTCGCTGATAAATTTAATCTGACTTCATTCTCTTTAATTTGTCTCCCCTGATTGAACTAACAAGACTTTTGTGGACTGGATTCTCCATATTTGAGGATTATAGGATAACAAACCTAAACTCAAATCAGATATTGTGTATGAGTGATGCCATGATCATGACAGGATTTTTCAAGAATCTCTTTAAGAAGCATTTGAGGGAAAAATCTGGCCTGAAATACTTTACAGTGTCAACAGAATTAATGTTGATGTGGCTGTATAATATTTGCACGTGTTTTTTTATATTATCAGGCATATTTTCCTCTTTTTAGTGGAATTTTCACTTGTATATAGGTTAGAATCCGAGTGTGTGTGTGTCTTTGTATCTGAATTTTTACCTTTACATGTCACTCCAATGTTGGACTTCTATTTTTAGTGCTCCTTCCTAAAAGGGATGGGAAAGCTGCACTCTCTATATGCAGATTATCGACTTTATGTTCTTGTGTAAACCAGCAAAATGTTTGCGATATAAATTTGTATTGTCCCTAATTAAATAAATTAAAATGTACTTTGTATTTCTGGCTCCATTCGGCAGTTTGGTGTGTATTTTCTTCTTGCTGTGGGCATTTTTGGACAGGAAAAAAAACACTTTCTTGCTCTTATTATCCTTTTAAAGTTGGCATTCGTCTCTCTGCTTACGTGTATAAACCACAGCTGAATGTGTCAAGTTCACGCCTGCTCTCTGAGGGTTTCCAAAAGGCATTCTGGGAAATGTAGGCAATCAAAAGGGAATGTGAAAAAGTAATTACAACATTTAAGCACAAAAAATTATCTTGAGAAATGCAGTGGCCATCACATCACACTGCTGGTAAATTTATATTTTGCACCTGATTTTTCTGCCGTCTTGTCTGAACTGCCCTTCACCGTCGCCTCTCTGGCCCTCATTTCTTTATCCGGCACCACCAAACATCATAATTCTGTGATTATTCGTTTCATCTGTTATCCGGGTGCCGCGACTCTGACCCTCGCTCACCCTTTGCCATTTGTGGCTCGTAACACCGGCGATCCACCAAGTTACAGCCGCACTCATTTGTTGTCAGTCGATAAGAGGCGGCAGCGGCGGCGGCGGCGGCCAAATCCCCGTGATGCAAATGTAAACCGCCTTCAGCTAGGGTTTACACGGCGCGTGGGATCTTCACCCAGGAGGAAACACAGTAAAATCAACTGTACGCGCTGTGTGATTTCGCTCCAGATCGGCTCCAGTCCCTCAGCAAACAGCATTACGAATGAATGAGGAGACGTCAGGCGAGAACATTGTTTTGGTTATCAGCTGTCGTGAGCAGGCATTGATAGAGACGTCTTTCCTCTTGATTAGCCATGACCCACTTCCAGCACCAGCCCCCCCACCTCCCCCAGTCTTCACACACACACACACACACACACACACACACACACACACACACACACAAAGGCACACACATAGATCTACGCTCACACACACACCATTGTGAGACTTACACTTCCAAACAGCACCATGTACATCTAATCCTACCTCAAACACAGACACACTCACATTTTCACATAGACACACACACAAACACACACACTTCTAATTGAGAAACGGCGGCGTGTTGAGGGCGCAGATAAGACGCCCGTCGTCACGGCGACTCCATTCGCCCACTTTGTGATGCAATTTCCTGGTCCTCACTGGGTTGAAAAGTGCTGTCAGTCAAAAGCAGGGGAGGAGGTGGTGTGTGTGTGTGTGTGTGTGTGTGTGTGTTTGTGTGTGTGCGTGTGCGCGTGTGTGCGTGTGTTGCAGCGTCCAAAACGCCCGGGAGGAAATTCACATGAACCGAGCTTGACCCTCCATGAAGTCCCTCAGTCGTGTCACGCAGTGTTTAGAGAGCGGTTGCCGATGGTAACCAGAGGACTCGCCGCCATTGTTGGAACTCAGCGCGGACGCCAGGCGACCGGCCGGCAAACAAACACACAAAATCTTCCCGATATGACATGATGTCGTGGAAAAACGTCGTCACGACAGCTGAACCAATGAACTGAGCTGTCAGAGGGATGTTGACGTCATGATTTCACAAAATGAGCACCAGAGCAAGTTCATTTGATGCTGTTTCCCAATCATGTTACCCAACCCCCCCTCAGGGATCAATAAAGTATTTCTGACTCTGATTCTGATTGTTTCAAGTTTTCAGTGCTGGTTTTATTCTAGTTAATGTCTTGCACACAAAGGAAACTGCTTTTAAAAGTAATTAGTCATGCCTTTAGTTAACTGAAAAAGTAAAAGTGCACATGTGTAGTAAAAGCTTTGTTGCTGTCAATACGTTTTCCAATATGTAAACCAATCAATATGATGTCATGCAGCCCAAGATTTTGGTTTTAATCAGCTGTGTATTGCTTACATGAGATGCTGTGATTCTTCCATTAAAAAAAAAAAGCTTTAAGGAACAATATGACAGAAAATAGGAATAGGGGAGAGTGGGGTAATTTGTGCCAAGGGGCAAGTAGTGCCACCCCTGTTATCTAGAAAACCATAGAAGAAGTTGGTCATGTGACCACATATTTTTGAAGAGGCATCCATTTCACTCATCCTGCAAAGAAGGGAGACACATGGCTTGAGAGGAAAGCACATTTCAGTTCAAAAAACATTTTTTTGCCCTCCAAAGTAAAATTTCTATGATCAAGGTTTTTTGATTTCTGTGTTTGAACAATTATAGAAAACTTTGAAAACAGTTCACACAGGTTTTAGTACTTTAGTAAGCTACACCATGAGTCTATACAGTTAGCATGATGTTAGCTCAAAACAGCTGGGGGATGTGTTTTTTTTTTTTTTTAAATGGTGGGCCTTGGGTAAGTTGTGCAAGTGGCACAACTTGTGATTATATACTATATATTACTTTATTGTATTTTAATGTTATTGTACATTGTCTTCTTACCTTTGATCACTAAAACTATTCAGATTCAGATGAAGATGATTTGGCGGTGCTCATTTTGGAAGTAAAAATTGGCACTACTTACCCCACTCTCCCCTACTGCTCTGATTTCAAAAAGTAACTGTGAGAGATTACAGGAATTACAGGAAAAAAAAAAAAAAACGATTGTGAGGTTAAATATTGTGAAAAAGGATTGTGAGTTCGAAGAACATGTTACCACAAGAGGAAGTGTATCTGCAGCCTCGAGGGACTGTAACGTTAATTTCATCACCTTTGTCCCTGACAAAGCAAAAAAAAAAAAAAAAAAAAAAAAAAAATTTGAGTATGGTGACTTAAGTTCAACTCTAAAACTTCTCGGACACGCCGGTGTGTGTGTCTTCGCGGGGGTGTGTGTGTGTGTGTGTCTTCGCGGTGGTGTGTGTTGACTCCTCTTTCCCTGGCTGATATTTGAGGAGACAAACAAAGCGTCCCCGCTGAGCCCAGCCAAGCTCTCGAGCCTCTGCTGTTGTGTTTTGCTGATATAAAACACACACAAGTTCACCAAATGTCAAGTTGGACTTTCAAACTTCGCCTCGCTTTTTTTTTTTCCCTTTGCCTCGTGATGCTCTGGGGCAAAGATTCAGTGTCTTGCTCAAGGACACTTCAGCAGCATGAATGCTTTTGATCTGGCCTCTCGGCTCCTCCCGGCGAAGCCTCCTTACCGCGCCGCACTCGTTCAATTCACACTTCAATTGAAAGTTTACATGCTAAGTTAACACGCTGAGTGCGCAACTTGACCCTGGCGCTCTCGAGACGCGTTAAAAAAAAAAAAACTCTTCTGTTTTGAACATATGTCGCTGCCGAAGAAAAGATAAACCTATTTTTATGCCGGAGTGATTTCTGCAGATGTGTGGATGATATTTCCTGAGACAACAGTGCTGCAGACGAGAGCCAAGGTTCACTCTCTCCCTGTGAACCGAATGCCGTGGCGACACCGGATAAATTTAGGCCGTCGCGTTCGGTGTCTGGCCGGTTAAAATGGCGGTACGTTCCTCTGTTAAGCCTCAACAAAACAAGCCCTCGTCCTCTCTCCCTCTCGCCCTCTGTCTCTCGGTCTCTCAGTCTCTCAAGGCTGACGGTGCACCGATATAGTTCCTGGAGGCGTTAGGAGTCGGCTCGGGCGCTTGGCATCGGGGCCGCCGATAGATCACCTCCAACAGACGCCTGAGCTGCTTTTTTGAGCGCCGCTTGTTTTGCTGACAACTCGACCGCACCTTTATAATTAGAGGAATATTAGAGGAGCTCCATGAGACCTCAAATTATTAGTATTGAAATGCATCCCTGTGAAGAATTTGACTGGAAAGAGACAGGAGACAACAGGCAAACACACAAAGCTGCTTTTAATGGCTGTATAGAGTTGTTATATTGTTATAGCGGTTGTTTGTTTACTTCTTTATGCTTTTTTTTGTCTCTCCCCTTCTGTTTTCTCTTTTGTATTTAATTTATGTGTCTTTGCACTGTACATTTTTGTATTTGCACTGAGAGTTTAAGGTTTAACGGAGTCAAATTCCTTGTATGTGGAAGCATACTTGGCCAATAAAGCTGATTCTGATTCTGATTCTTTGATCTTTCCAATTAAAGGATTTTTAAAGGAACTTAAAGTCACACAAAAAAAATGGATTTTGACTCCATTCCAGCAGGGCCGGCTAGGTTTTAGTTTCCATTGCAGGTTCACGGTATTGTCTGCAGGTAAGTCCAACCAGCTGTGCAGCAAAGTGGAAATACCCCGCTGGTTGGGACTGAGACGTCCCAGTTTGTCCAGGACGGTCCCGGTTTCCAGCTGGGTGTGCCGAGTCCCAACGTTTATCTGTCAAACACTAAAATGTCACATTCACTACCAAAATGTCCCAATGTTTTTGCTATTCACGCCTGCAATTCAAACTGAGCGTGCACATATTATACACCGAAAATGTCCAGCGATTTCTGCTGAATGTAAAGATGCTAAGATCGTCATGCTCAACACAGATTAGCTGGCAGAGTGTGTTGCAATCAGCCATTTAGCCTGCAAATACCTTGTGTTTTATTTTGAAAGGTCAAACACCTGACAATCAGCACGTTACACTGATGCAATCCTTGTTTTGAGTTTACTGGTATTATTATACAGTTTTCAACTATATTTTGGTGGATTTTGGGACACAAAATGTTTTTTTTTTCTGTTTGATGAGGTGCTGGCCATGGTCAGCTCTTGGACTTTGGAGGTCAACGTGAGAAAGTCCCTGCAGCTGAAGAGTCTCAGCTCCATCTGTCAGACTGAAGCTGTGTGCTCGCCCTCGGCTCTTCTGGTAAAAGGTTAAGTTGGTAAAATAATCCTCGGCGTTTCGTGCTAACAAGCTAACAGCTCCTGTTCCTCTCGACTGTTTGATGAGCCGAGTTGAGAGCAGCTGATAGTCCTCTCTCTGCAGCACTTTAATTATCTTTTTTACATCCAGTAAAGGCAGTAAAACAACAAGCGTCACATCACGTTGCCAAACAATAAATTTAGCCCTTTCCCCTTTACAGGAACACTCCAACGTTTTGGGCAAAACACCCCTTTTTCCGACTTCCTCACGCTGAGACAAGATGTTTGACACCATTTCCGCCTCTGTACGTCCACTGGTTCGGTTCCTATGGGCAGCATTTGATGTTAGCTTAGCATAAAGACTTGAACTCTATGGGAGTCATTAGCATAGCTCCTTCAAAGTGAGCAAATAGACAAATAAACATTGCATCATGTCTTGGAATATAAAAAAAAGGAGAAGCTGGTGCAACTGTTACCACTGAACTCATTTATCCTTGCATTTATCTTTTTTTTTTTTAATTCCAAGACATGTATTTCAAACAAACATGATATTGATTTTTTTCATTTGAGGATGTTAAGATAGCATGTGACACAAAATGACTGATTTAGGGTTAGAAATCAGTTGCTTTGGCGTCCGGCTGGACTGACAACCTGCAGACTCTTTGGCCTCGAACTCGGTCGTCTCTCCAGCGTTTGTCTTGATGTTTCTTACGTGTGTGTGTGTGTGTGTGTGTGTGTGTGTGTGTGTGTGCGTGTGTGTGTGTGCGGTGCTGACCCGTGCTGCTCTCCCACATCATCTGTTCCTGTGGCAGCTCTTTGGCTCGGCCAGATTCCCCGTGTTCCTCTCTGACAGGCCGAGTGCAGGCGCTGGCAGGCGGCCAGAGTAAAGGCTTGTGAAACACAGCCGCGCCTCGCCCGCCCGCCGCCGCCGCCGCCGCCTCGCTCTCATGAACGCAACTTACAAACTCTCATTCATCACCGGCAGAGTCTTTCAACACTCGCTTCAGGGGAAACAGGGAGGAAGCGCAAGTTAAAATGTGAACCTGTTACTCCGCCGACCCCCAGTGAAAACACTTCAACATTCATTTGAAATAATGAATACAAAAAGGAAAATGCACCTGAGACACAGATATGATCTTTGGATTTAATCTTTAATCTTTTTTTCTTTTTTTAAAATATGAAGGGGTTATAAAATAATAAGGACAAAAAGGTCGCTGGGAGGAGGCTGCGTGGTGGCTGAAAAATTAATCTTACTTTGTAGTGGAGCTGCTTCGTAAACAGGAGCAGGCTGTCTTTGTGCTGGATCGCTCTTGAGCACGGGAATTCATTCTCACTAAAAACTCCTCCTAGCCTTGGATAGATGAAGTAAAAAAAAAAACAAAAAAACAAAAGAATCAGGTGTTTCTGAAAATAAAAGATTACAGAGATTAGAGGGAAAGCAAAAGCTGTCGTGGCGTAAATCGAGGCAGCTGTGAGTTAGAAAAGTCGTTGTTTTCTTGATCCATTTTCTTGATCTGCCTTATTCTGCCTTGTTTCAACATATTAACACCCTGAAAAAATCCAGACACAAGCAAAACTGCAGAAAAAGGGGAGGATTAGGAGCGCCGTGTGGGTCCCCAGTCAGGCAAACAGGAATCAGGTGCTCTTTGGAGACGGCTGGATTAACGGAAAATATATATTTTTAAGTTTGTCTCCTTTTTAAATTAACAGCCTGTGTAGAATATGACTAGTAAATACTGTTATGTTGAAAAAAATGTTAAAAAGCCTTCAATTTTACACGTCTGAGGATGATGTAAAAACCTTGGCTGCTGACCGACGTGCTTCAGCTCCACGAGGCTTCATTGGTTCATCGTAGGCTTCAGATTCATATGATAAACAGAAAAAATGGATGAAAGAAAAAAGAAAAATGCTACATAAAACGATTCACAATGAAGTCGGGACATAAAAAGTGAAACTGCATTGGAAAAAAGCAGGATTATCTTCATCCCAATGTCAGATTTTTTTCACCGTGTTCCTAGAAAAACAAGATTAAGACTAAATCTTGAGCCAAAGCAACTTGTTGTGATGGAGATTTTTCTGCGGTGTAGTTCCTTCTTTCTGGTAGAAGGTGTCTAGTTGGATTGAAAACCTGCAGATTATTTATGAAGTGATTTTTATTTCTCCACTATGCCATCCAGCAGAATAGGTGTGCAATCCAAAAAAAACTGATCTGAGAGCAAAAACATCAACACGGCAATCAAAAAAATGGTTTATTGCAAGAAAATTTGTGACGAAAATGTGCATCGAAAACCTCTGTTTGCAAATCCGGATGTTTTATTCGCAAATCCATACGTTTTGCTTGCTGTCGAGCCGAATCTCGTGGGCGGGGCCTACTCTGTATAGAGTGGTGAAGTCCCGCCCCTTCCAGTGAACCCCCATGGGACCTCTTGGAGCGAAAAAAATGAATGATGTTCAATGAACAGAAAATAATTATTTTCTGACTCCCCCCTCGTTATGTTGTTTCTAGGGTTAAATGATAATTTTTCATGTCAAGAGTTTGACCCTTTATTGCGCCATTGTTCAGTTAAATGCTGATAAAAGGACTAGGACCGCTGGCTCCAACTGACCAGTGCGGGTGGTGATGTATATCATTCGCGTCGAGCAGCGAAGAGTTGTAGTTCACAAAGCGGGCTCACACAAAACCTAACATTATTAATATTCTTCGCGCTAAATTGTAGTCTTCTTTGTGTGAAAAATTATCTTTAAATATCACAGACAACATACGTGAAATCCATGGCACAATTCAAACGGGACCAGAAAATAATTTTTATCTACCCATTGAACCACACTGATAACTTTTTGCTTTTGAGGACCCATGTACCGGAAGTGGAAGGGCGGGACTTCACCACTCTATTGGCCGGTCTCGACAGCTCGGCAGCATCCACGGTTACCGCCACCTTCTGGACGGGAGTGTGAACAGCTACTCCACATGCCGTTATTATGTGGTCTCGATGACACACTTCAGTTTGGAGTCAGCAGTGTATTTAACCAATAAGCACATTCTGCAGTAACCTATATGGGAAAGTACTGCAAGCACTGAGTGACACTGTGCCTTTACTAGTACAACCACATGCTCTCTGACCACTTCTTTTTTTTTCTTTTCTTTTATCAAAACTTATCACATTTCATGCACTGACTCTGTGTTATTATGTGCTTGCTGTATAATATTTTTCCACAGGTCACTACACAGGTTGAAACAGTGGATTTAGGCCATTTCAGAGCAGACTCTTACCCGTTTTTTTTTTTTTTTTTTTTTTTTGATCTGCTCCCTCCTGAACCCCCCCAAGCGTAGACTAGCTGTAACATGGACCATTAGCTAAAGAATGTTGAACATAACTGCGCCGGTTGCGCCCAGCCAGCCAAATCAAATAACTCCTTTTTACAAGCGCCACTTCTCAACACGACGCTGCTTTCGGGCTTATGTTGATTCTGTGCCGGAGCCCCGAGAACAGGGCTTTAGACTTGATTTACGCCGCCTTATTGGAATTCCTTTACGAGCGAGTGGCGCGGATGAAAAAAAAAGAAAAAAAAAAAAAAAAGGATGGATTTCTCAAGAGGGGGTTCTTGACTGATAAGGGCCTATTTGCGATAGGGATCAAGGAGGCCCGGGCGATGAATCACTGCGATGCGAGGGAAGGCGGTTTGAAAAGGGGAGCCAGAGGAGGGAAGGGTGTTACGCAAGACTCGAGAGGCCGTTTCTGCCAGAAAACCGTGAAGAGTTTATCCAGGGGGTGTGGGTCTCCGGGCAGAGCGGGGGCCGAGACAAAGCGCGAGGAATGCAGAATGGCCTGCTACCTGTGCAGCTGCGGTTGGCAGCGTTTGGCATATTTGACATTTTCAATCAGCCGGCTTTGAATTTTATCTGCGGTTACGCTCAGAGGTGATCAAAGGTGATTAAATCAGCTCGGCGCAGATCATTTCATATGTTCGGCTCACAGCTTGTTGCACCTTTTGAAATATGAAAGCTGTACTCGTGATTTTTATCAGCGGTAGTATTAGAAGTAGCAGTATTCACATTGTTTTTTTGTCGCTGCCTTGCACGCTTATTTCTATCCATTTTGTATGCAAGGAGAGGTGGAAAGTGACTTTACTGAATACGTCGGTGCAGTTTTGAGTATTTCCACTTTTCCTGCACGACATCTCAGAGGGAAATCTTGTCTTTTTTTTTTATTGCACGTTTATCTGACGGTTGGAGTTACTTTGCAGACGAAGCTTTTCCATGCAAAACATCTGATGCATTTGAATTGCACGAACGGCATACATGCAGAGTGTAAAGCAGCCAACAGGATGTGGAGCAGTTAGAGCTGCAACATTAAAATACTTACTTTTCATACTGAACTACATATGAATGATAATACTTACTATACATTTTGAATGCAGGACTACTGTGGTTTTGCTACTCTTACTTAGGACTTTGAGTACTTGATGATTATATCCTTTTTCTGCTTTAAATGCTGGAATTTGTGAGGATCAACATTTCATTTTAGTAATATTATTGTGTTATTAGGCAATTTTTATAATAATGGTGTGTTATTATAGTGAGCAATTAGTGTGAGGAGTTTTTTTTAAAAGTTAAAACATGTTAAGTTACTATTTAGGCAATAGTATAGGTTTTCAAAGACAGCTTTCACTACAAATATGTAAAACCTGACTTCCCTTTACACAAAAATTCTGTGCAGTTCCTGTATTAATTGAGGTGAGTGGTCATGGTATTTTTGCTGAAAAAAAAAAAAAAAATTCCTCTGAATGGATTTATGACAAATCTTCCACAATTCCGCTATTGAAGCTCTGCCAATCCAATTAATTCCACAAATCCTTTATTTTGATATTCAACTGCCTGTCCATTTTTTTTTTTTTTTTTAAATATTACCATTCTTTTGCAACTGGCGTCAGTCCAGATGCAATCATCACTCAGGCAGAGCAGCTCCCCTCCCATCATGTACATCCAACTCTGAGGCGCCTCTGGCCCTTCAGACGGCAGCTTCAGAGCAAACAGGTCCATTCAAACTGTCGCAGTCGAGAGGAAGGAAGGACGCGCGAGTGAAATGATGTTTTTCTTTCGCTGGAAGTTTATGAAGCCGTCAGTGTTGAGAGAGTTTCATTATCCCGCCGCCCTTCAAACCTGTTATATCATTTTAAAATTCTCAGGTGTCAGGGGAGAAAGCAAATGTTCTGGATTCCTCTGCAGTCTCGAAAACCGTTTTTTTTTCTTTCTTTCTTTCTTTTTCTTTTTCTGGGGGTGCTGATACATATTTTGCTGTCATCTTCTGGCCATAAATCACAAATGTCATGAAAGCTAAATGTCACTGCAGGCAGATGTCAACAAATGTCTTGGTTAAACTTGCCCTTTGCCACAAGGTGTTTGCTCAGTGCTACACATGACCGTGAAAACAGTGACATAACGACATAAACACACACAGACAAGCCCACCGTCACATGCTCAGGGGCGGAGCTGCGCTGGAGGCACGAGTGATCTCATTGGTTGAGATAAACATCAGTGGGCGGAGCCAAAGAACTGCACCTTTTACTGGTTGATGCTGTGTTGAGTGCCACCTTCCAAAGCATAGCGCTCATGTCAACATCCAACTGGTGATCCCAACTACAATTTTGTATTTTTTTTTTTTTTATTAATACTGTTATTCATTTTCACTCCAATGTGTCTCACAAACCGAGCTGCAAAAACAAACTGCCCAAAGGAAACCAGTGAAATCTAAAATGCACTTTAAAGAGAAGTCACAGGTCTGTGTTTGTTTGAGCATTTCTCCAATTTAAGCTGCAATTTAAGCGCAAAGGATGATAAATGAGTTCCACACAGGCAGATGTAGTCCTCCGCCGGTGAGACAAGGCGCTCTAATTTAACAGTCTATGCATTTAGGGCGAGTCCAAGTCCACTTTTGCTACTTTAACAGCAGAAAATAGCGTGGTTGCACCAGGCAGCTGGTTCAAAAGGGCTGTATTGAGTCTCTGCATTAATCATGGGCGTGTTTGGGGCACAACATGCAGTAAACCAATCAGAGTAAAGGAACAGGAGATGTAATGGCACATTTTCCAGGTAAGAAGGAAACAGATCTCCCCGTGCACAAAGTGAACACTCTAGCCTTTAACTAGCTCCTATTTTATTCCACACTGTTGTCATTTATTGTTTTATTTGCATCTTTTGTTTTATTTCAAAGTTCTCCTTTTTAGCCTTTTCTTTTGAATTCCACCCTGTGCTGTTTTTAATGTTTTATTTTAATGTTTTCAAATGTTCTTCTTTCTATTGTGAAGCACTTTGAGCTGCAATTCTTGTATGAAAGGTGCTATACAAATAAAGTTTTATTATTATTGTTATATTATAAGTCACCCGAGCAGATCATCTACGGCGACAGCAGGCCTCCATCAGAGCCCCGTGTGCAGAAAAAGCAGCATTTACACTCCAAAAACTCAAAATCTTACCAAGATTATTTGACTTATTTCAAGTCAAAAATGTCATATTACTAGTCAAAATATCTCATTACACTTAAAATAAGACATGATCACCTCAGAAGTAACTTGTTTTTAGACAATTGTCTCTTGTTTCAAGTGAAAATTTGCTTGAAACAAGTGAAAATTTGCTTGTTTCATTGGCAAAATTTGTTTCTTGTTTCTAGCTAATTTTCACTTATTTCAAGTGAATTTTCATTTTTTCCACTGGCAAATTGTCTAAATACAATTTACTTCTGAGGTGATCATGTCTTATTTTAAGTGTAATGAGATATTTTGACTAGAAATAAGACATTTTTGACTTGAAATAAGACAAATAATCTTGGTAAGATTTTGAGTTTTTGCAGTGTACAAGCGCTGGGTCCCGCCTATGTAGGCACATATTACTATCATGATAATGTGCCCTAAAATAACATCAGTATCATCGGCATCAGAGCTGTTTTTTGTTGGTCCATCGCGTAATCACCTTTCAAGTGCCTCAAGATAACAATGCATTCATTCTAAGAACAACACACCCATGGGCATTCAGATGGACACAAATGCATTTGAAATGTACACAGTGTGGGCGCCGGTTGGGAAAATGACAACTGTGCTGGTTGGAAGGTAGCAAAGACACTTGCATTACGCGCGCGGTCCAGCTTTACACCGCGTTTAAGACAGAACCCAAGATCTTATTGGTCCAAAACGCTGAGCAGAGAACATCAGCGAAGCAAGCAAACAAGATGGCAAGAAGTCGCGTGAGTCAGTGTAATCAGGCAGCAAAAGATGGTGAGGAAGACGGAGGCGCTCTCTGCTTTTTGAGCCAGAGCTCGATGAGAAAATGGACATGACGTCGGGAAGTAAATCAGACGCACAAGGTCGATTTAAATTTGTACAACAAACACAAACCTGCACCTTTTTTTTTTTTTTTTTGGACAACCTCTCACACTGCAAAAACTCAAAATCTTACCAAGAATATTTGTTTTAATTCTAGTCAAAATATCTCATTACACTTAAAATAAGACATGATCACCTAAGAAATAACTTGATTATAGACAATTTTCACTTGTTTCAACTGAATTTTCATTTGAAACAAGTGAAAATTGTCTAAAAACAAGTTACTTCTGAGGTGATCATGTCTTATTTTAAGTGTAATGAGATATTTTGACTAGAAATAAGACATTTTGACTTGAAATAAGACAAATAATCTTGGTAAGATTTTGAGTTTTTGCAGTGCAGGGTGCATTTCATCCTCCTACATGTTTTACTTTGTTTTGAGATTGCCGTGGATTGGTGAGAAATTTAAAAGTGGGCAGGCTGACGTGGGTTAGTGACTTTCTGTGGCTTTCTATGGTGGAAGGTAACCCATGCACAGTGTTTTACCAAACTTCAAACTGTCTTTAAAAGAGGAGGGAGTTCATTATGCTGCTCACTGGAGGAAAAAACTTTTGATCAACCCACCTGCTGAATGTCTAAGACCATGAATGTCAAGGTCATGAATGAATGAATTATTATTGATATTTTGACCACTCAGGGTCGCCCGCTGGTGAACTTTGCGCTCTGAAAAACGGCTTTGACTCCGCCCACTGACATTATTTCTGCCTCCAGAGCAGCTCTGCCTCTTAGAAATATTTGTGTATCTAAAATTCCAATCTACTGCACCTTCAGTCTCAATCACACACATACACACACACACACACACACACACACACACACACACACACACACTCAGTCACATAGACACACACACACTCCATTTCCCTGTGCGCCTCCTGAACTCAAGCACCATTTCATTTGAAAAAGAAAACATCTTTTGTCAACATGTGTGTGTGTATCCACACAGCGAGGCCTGTGCATTTCAAAGGGGATCCACGCACTTCTGCTGACTGAAAAGCAAGGATGGCAGCGTGTGTGTGTGTGTTTGTGTGTACGTTGTGTGTGCGGGTGGGGGGAAGGAGGGGGGTGCCTCTTTTTAAGCTGAAAGCCTCAAAGCCACTTTGCTCGTTGGAAATAATTCAAACGTGCCTGAACTCAACTGATGTTTGCTCTATCTGCTGTGGAGGATAATGATGGTGGCTTTTCTTTGAAATGCTTTGGCTCGTTCACACTGGGAGCTTGTAATAAACCGTTTCCACCCATTCATACGTGCCATTTGTTGCTTTCTTCCACTCGGAGAAATCGTGGCAGTATTTTCTGTTTTTAGAATCAGGTTTTTCTTTTTTCTTTTTTTTTTTTTTACCCAATTCAATGTTATGTAACTTCTTTTGCAAAAGCACAAAGTTTTAGGCGATTGGCCTGGTGATCAGTTTAGAACAGAGGAACACTCCAGACGAGTAGATCAAAAGATCAACAGTAATCATCATTGTTTGCAATTGGATTCTAGGATTCAAGGAACTTTACTGTCCTACCAGCTCACATTTACATGTTAGTGGTACGAAATTAGCACTCAGGTCCCGGTATAAGCCTAAATAAATAAATAAATAAATAAAGCAAGATAAAAAAAAAGGAGTGTAAATATAAAATCTAAGATATATGAGTTTAAACAGTATATATAAATATATACAGTATGTGTGAATATAATCAGTATGTATAACTATAAACAGTATATATAAATAAATACAAACAGCCTATATAAATATAATAAATTGGTGATCAGTTTGGCCATGATATGATAAGAGCTTTGGTTCCGTTTACACAGCAGCTGAAACTGACCCAATTCTGATTTTTTTTTTTCTTTTTCCTGTTGATCTTTTTGCCTTGACTGTTCACATTCTTCTCTGTGTGCGACCCGTACAGTTTCACTGTGGACAGATCTCTGCCTTTGCCCTCACACACACACACACACACACACACACACACGTGCCACTCATGCACATACACGCCGCATTTTTTTTTCCCAAACTGCAATCCCTATCCTTCTGTTTTGCCTTGAAACATAATGGAAAGCCTCTGACATTTGCCCCCAGCTATTTTGCAAAAAACACGCGCCACCGACCAAGCAATGCAAACAAAAGCAGCGTGCAAAATTACGCCGTCGACTCCGGAGCTCCGCGAACGCCTCGTCTCGGCCCGCTGAGAATGCAGACAGGCCGCCTTTCCTAATGGCTGGCGTTGCATCCTGTGCAAATTCCTCAAAACGCTGAGAACTGTTTATTAAAGTGACAATGATCAATAATGACTGATGTTGTAATCATGGGCCGATGGCTCCGCCGCTGGACGCTGAATGTTAAGCAGGCGGAGGGGGCCCGGACGCGCCACGCCAAGAGCCACTCCATCATGTGCGCGCACATCTCCGGCAGCATTTCTTAGCCTCATTAATCTTCATTTTGAGGACAAATCCCTTCTCTGCTCTTATCACTAATGCGCTTTTATCATTGCTCAGTGTTTTACAGTATGCAAGCGCGCCCCAACTCCGAGCCGCACCTGGGCTTGACAGGCGGCTCGGCGCTGCGTGTTTGTTCTATATTGGCGAGTGGAAATGCTTGAATAATTTAGCTGCATATTGTCCTGTTCTAATTTTTCTTCCCTTTTCTTTTTTTTTCTTCTCTTACTTTGCTGAAATCCCGTTTTTTTTTTTTTTTTTTTTTTCTCATTATGAAATCTGTTTATAGCTTACTCTGTCTGAAATAAATGTGCTGCTGCTTTCTTGGACAGGTTTCCCCCTGATAAAATGTGGATCCTTGATCTGAGTGAGACTAACCCGGTTAAATAAAGGTTATGCAAAAAAAAAAATCATTCCAGTTTCATGTGTGCAGATGCAGGGAAGAGCTTATATAACACACCTGCACCCGTGCTGAAAAAACCCCTGTTATTTTGAAATCAAAGTTCAGACCATGTTCAAATTCTTCATCGCTTTTGGTTTTAGCCCATTTGCACGGAGACACTTCGCACGTCTTGAGCTGATTGGATCTCCGACGGATCGCTGGAAGGTCAAGTGGAGGCGCGTCCAAGAAACACTGAGGCTCGATTTAAACTGGATTCCTCGGTCGACTTCAGGAGGCGTCTTGAGACACACTTTCCATTTCCAAAAAAACAAAACAAAACAAAAAAAAAAAAAAAAAAAAAAGGAGATTGGTGGAAAGATCAGATGGTTCACTCTGTTAGGTTTGCTGCTCACACACACAGTCATCTGCATTTTTTGTGTGCAGCAAAGAACAATCAGATTTCTAACTGTCCAATAAAGATGCAATGATTTCTTTCACATGGCCAAGCGTAAATGATATGCAGATATTCAGTGTTTGGATGTTATCAGGATAAGTGTATACCGGGCTGTAGATATCTTTCTCATCAGTTCTCATCAGCTGAAGCGGCTTCGAATGAGCCAACGAAACAACTGCGCCTCTTAGATGATCACCATCAAATTCACAGCTCATCTCCGACCAGAATCATGAAAGGATCTCTGCTCTTGTGTTTTTCAGAGGATCGCTCGCTCCCTTTAAAGCCCTCTCCGCTGAAACGGCGCCGGCGCTCGGCAGCATCCAAATCAACCGGATTGACGTGTGAAACTTTAACATGCAGCTTCTTTTTTTTTTTTTGTTTTGTGAAAATCGTGAACTTGGACTGTGGTTTGGCGACGTAGCGACGGTCTAGGTGAAAAAGTGTGTACGGGAATTGTCTTCCCTCCTTCTTGAAATTGGACTTTGACTCCGTGCACCACACAGGAGACAAAGCAAGCGGTGTGCACAGCAACAACACAAATTTAATTTGCAACACGCACGCTGCGTTGTGCAACATCAGCCGAAATTCCCTCATCCGTCTTCGATTTCCTCGGTGAACTTTTCAGCTCGTCCTCGATTTTTCCGCTGCACCGTGTTGCCAGTAAAGCATTTTACTGTCTTTCTTTCTTTCTTTCTTTTCACTGCTGCTCGCTGATCTTTTAAAAAAATGGCAGCGATGACATGACTTCACCTTCCTGCGCTGTACATCACTTGTTCCTTGGTTCCAGACCAGCGTGTTTTGGAGCAGAACTGCCCCCCCGGAGCCGACTCCCCTGGCTGAGCACCAGCGTTTTTCCCCCCCATTGAAATCTCAAAACGCTTCATTAATTTTAGCCTCAATGGAAAAAGGAACCTGACAACTTATTAAACTTTTTTTTTTTCGCCCCACCAGGACAGAAGCATTAACTTGCCGTTCTTGGATCTGATAATCATCTGAGGATTTCGTTCATTTGTAGGCAGAATTGATTGCGACACCTTTGACAGTTTCGATTTTTTATCACCTCAGACTGCCAAAAATCGGCGAATTCGCTCCGCCAGAGAGGAAACACCGGATCCAGAAAAAGTCCCAGTTGTTCTACTTGTCCTACTAATTACCTCCAGGAGGCTGACGTGATCTTCCCCCCCCCCCACTAGCTGTCATCTCATATTTATAGTAAATTTTATATGACATAAACACGGTGTGAATTCCAGGCAAACACTACAGCAGCTCAAGTTTGCTGATTTGCCCACCTTTGTGCAGACGAGGGGGGACTAATCAGTGAAATCAGCTCCTGTAGTGTTGGGAGGGAATAAAAAAAAAAGCTGTTGCAGACTTTAAGGCCTCGGTGGCTCATGATGGAGGAGCGCTTCTCTAATTTTTCGGCGGCCTACAAGCCCGTAATGAAGTTGACAATTAACTCCCCTGCTTCCACTCCTCCCACAATTAAAACAAAGCAGCGCATTACACCGGTTGATTAAGGTCTGTCGTTTTCCTCCACCTCTTCCGCGCTCACACACACACACACAGTCTCCCTTTGTCCTTCCTGACTGATGGCTGCGAACACACCTAGCCAAAGGTTGGGAAAGAGGAAGGAAGGCGGGGGCTTTTTCGCATTTCACAACACGTGGGACGCAGCCCTGATAAGCAAAATGCCCTCTATAAATTATGTTTCCCAGCAGTTACCATTAAGGTCCTCCGGAAAAATTAGTCATTGATTTAAGAGACGGGCTGTCTGATGACGCCGGGCTGTTACTCATCACTTCTGACGGCGTGACCTTTGACCCCCTGCGGCGCTTTATCAAAACACCTCCACGCCCTCTTCCTCCATATTGATCTGAAGTGGCGGCGCCGTTTTCAAGTTTTCATGCGTAGAAAGAAGTTGCGCATTAGCACCCCTGATCTTTTCCGCTGTCGAGGTTGTCACGGCTCCTCTGCTCTGCACGGCGACAGATGATCCGCTCGTTGTCACGTATTATAATGAAGCCACGGATTCCTTACGGGGCACCTTTTTGGTTTTTGTCTGCTGTTGTTTGGCAGCCGCGAAAATGTTCTCGCCCTAATTAGGTTCAGCAGCAAAAGATGTTTTTTTTTTTTTTTTTTTTTTTTTTTCCCTCCCCATATCTTGCCAATTATCTCGGATTCACCGAAGAAAAAAAAAAATTTGCCTACGCGTGGCGTGTGTGCATACTCATGACAGTATATGCCGGCATACGCGCACAAACTTTCCAGCTGTCCCCCCGCTTTGCCGCAGAATTCCACATCGCTCATTATAAATAAAAACATTGATTAAATGGAAATTGCATTTCAAGTCATTAGTTGACTGTATTAAGACCTTTTGGCTCCGTTAACTAATCAGTGAATTGCTCATTTGAATTGCAGATGGCGCCGAGTCTCTGTGTGCTTATAGAGTGAGCGAGCAGACCCGAGGCTGAGTGAGGTCTCATTATATTTGACTTTATATGGACACATGCACACACACACACACACACTCAGGTGCTTGCATGCACACACACACACACACGCTCACACAATAAAGCCTGACATGTACGGCGCCCTCCATTAGTCAAGTGTATGATGTCATCGTGTGTGTTGCCGGCGCTCCGTGTCAAGGCTGTGTCTTCCTCGAGTTTTACCTTCAGGAACATGAAAGCAGGGCGGGTTGCCTGTTTTTTTTTTTTTTTTTTTTAATGAAAAAGGATCTCATACTGCCTCTGGAAAATTGACAAGCTGCTCTCTCCCTCTCTCTCTCTCTCTCTCTCTCTCTCCTTCATTCGATTACTCACTCGCTCCACCACTCTCTCACTCACTTGCACATGATTTACAGCATCTCCCGTTTGCGTCTTGTGCGCGCACCGGGCCTTCCTACCGCCAAATATTTGCGCTGAGCATTTACTGCTGGATCTTCCTTTGTTTCTGAAGATTTTTTTTAGGTAGGGATGTATTTTTATTTATTTATTTATTTATTTTGCCTTAATTGGATAGCTCTAAGTGGGGAAAGATGGAAAATACCGGGAGAGGAAGATACAGCTGAGGTCCTGCACAGCCCAAAGAGAAGCAGACATCACTGAGTGCATCAGTGTAGATAGGACTCTTTTTTTTTTTTTTTTTCGGAACGGGCCTAATGTGGAATAAAAAGCAAAAGACAGAAATGCATCTTTTCAAATTTACTTAGCCGAGTGTGGACGCAGATTCTGGACTTTTCTAGAGCGTCTCTGCACGCCGCTCGGCAAACCTGCACCAGTCTGCTGTACAGTCTCAGTTCAGCTTTACCGCTCACCCACTTAGTCACATACTGTACATGCATTGTTCTTTCGCCCACACACACTCACACACACACTCTCGCACACACACACACACACACACACACCCAGTTGACATGACAGGATTGCTGGTGTTTGTCTTGTGCGAGGAGGAGAAATGAGTAGAAATAAGGAGCTGTGATCCTCCTGTTTGTTTACGTCTCTATCAGAGCGATCTGACAGCAGTTGTACTCGCACAAACAAAGACAGATGGCTTCCAGAAAAGTCTGGAGATCTCTCTCTCTCTTTCTCTCTCTCTCTTTCTCTCTCTCTCTCACTCTGTGTGTGTGTGCGCTTTCCTGCAGAATTATTATCCTGGGATTGCTCACCAAATCACTGGAAACAGTTGAATGCTTTAGGAAAAATAGTTTATGAAGTCTGTTCTATCGACATTTTGATTTTGATTGATTGAACCTTTATATTTTCATTTTTTTTTTTTTTTAGTTTATATTGCAGACTGTCGATTGAAGTGAGGATAGTTTTAGGGCTGGGCAATAGATTGATTAAATCAGTTAATGTGGGCATTTATTTTTTAATATGATTTAAAAAAAACCCATCTGAATCGTTGACTCAAGAGTTTGACTCCGCGTGTTATAACGTCATAAAAGCGTCTGAATGCTCTGTAGAACAAGCCAAATAATTCACTCATCTACACAGGATGTGAGTGCCCAGAAATGCATATGCGAATCATCAGTCACATGATCATGTGGCTAGGATTCCCATCAGTTTGTAGAGAGATAATTGTGAAAAAGTTTTTGACCAGTTCTGCCGTCAGTCATCGCTGCGTTCCTTTTGAGACGGCAGGACTCCGCTGCATTTCACACCGGGAACCTCCAAATCAGGGTTTTGGCGAGGAATCTGCTGTGTTGTTTTACCGCACAAAACGGGAAGAGGGCGCTGTTTTTCCACATTAAATGGAGCTACACTGCAAAAACTCAAAATCTTACCAAGATTATTTGTCTTATTTCAAGTCAAAAATGTCTTATTACTAGTCAAAATATCTCATTACACTTAAAATAAGACATGATCACCTCAGAAGTAACTTGTTTTTAGACAGTTGTCTCTTGTTTCAAGTTAAAATTTGCTTGAAACAAGTGAAAATTTGCTTGTTTCATTGGCAAAATTTGTTTCTTGTTTCTAGCTAATTTTCACTTATTTCAAGTGAATTTTCACTTGAAACAAATGAAAATTGTCTAAAAACAAGTTACTTCTGAGGTGATCATGTCTTATTTTAAGTGTAATGAGATATTTTGACTAGAAATAAGACATTTTTGACTTGAAATACGACAAATAATCTTGTTAAGATTTTGCGTTTTTGCAGTGTAAAGTTTGCAGAGTTTCCGGCAGACGGTGGAAGGAGTGAAAAGGTCGACTGTAACATCAGCTGGAGTCGCACAGCAGCGCCGTAACACGCATGCTTTCCTCGGCAGGCGGCGTCTCACTCTTCACATGTCTGCAGTCGGTCCTAGATTTTTCATGGGCTTTTAAATATTCCATTCGTCGGCACTGAGAATCGACCTCCTTTTCCTTCATTGTGAAAAATCACAGAGTGAAAACTTTCTCTGACTGACGGCGCTCGAGTGTAAAACTTATTTCCAGGGCGTTTTATGGTGCGTGAGAGTCTGCCTTTGTGCGTGTGTGTTTGCACTTTAGATTAGAGGAGACGTTCACTATGCGCAGCCTTCCCTGTGTACGAACGTTAGCCGTGTTAATTTTCATATCTACAGTCAATCCTCGATTTTACGTGGGCTGTTGATTATCCCGCTGAGCGGCGCCCAGAAACATCCACTTTCCCTGTTTCCCCGTGAAGGATTGCAAATTGAAAACTTGTCACCGGCGTGTCTGTTTTGGCGTGGAGAGCTTTTCTCTGTCACATTTTCCGGCGTCTGAGTGACTGTCTGTTTGTTTGTGTGTGGGTTTAACCGCCTCGGCGTAACAATGCGCATCATTTTCCTCCGTAAGTGGTGTCTTAATTTTCCCACGTTGACAGTCACTCCTCGGTTTCTCATAAGCTATTAAATCTTCTCCAGCAGCGGCGAGAAAACAGCCTCTTTCTCCACGCCGTGAAGGATCACAGTCTGGAAACTTGTCGGCGGTGTGTGTCTGCGTCGGCGTATTGCCACGGGAGCGCTCACACATTCTTCTGTTTGGAGTCAACAGGGGACGGTGAATGCCGGGGAGGCCGGGTCACGCTGTTTGGGTGAACGCAGACGAGACGCAGACTCCCTTGTCTCTCCGAGAGGCAGTGGAGCGTCCACTTCTATCTCACACGCTGGCAAGCCTCCACCCAGCTATCTCATACCTTTCATTTTAGGGTTTATGAACTCGCATGCATGCAAGAGCACACACACGCACGCAGGAAACGGGGAAGGCAAACATGCACGCCGCTCTCCGCCGCGTGAAAACCTCGTAAGTGGGTGGGTTTTTTTTTTTTTTTAACGTTGTAAATTCTCTTGGAAGGATCGTATGGTTTTCTGTGGGATGAGAAAATTCTGCAAGTGTCTAAAGGCTGATGAAACCGTTTGAAAACAGCTGCAAATGGATATTGCAGGTGTCATGTGAAAACCCAATAACTGTCATTTTGTGATTTTTCACATTTCAAATTCAGGTGAAGGCCTCTGTGTACCAGCGGTTTTCAAAGTGGGGACCGTGGAACCCCAGGGGTCTTTGGAAGGCTTACAGGGGTCCTCAGCAAAATGAAGAAGGCTTTAATTTCTCTATCATCCACTACTTTTTAAAAAATTTTTATCATACAAACCAACATTAACATCATGTTTCAACCCCTTTATCTCTGCTGGTCGTCGTTACAAATGCATGCAACAGCCAAGATTTGTTCAAACCCACAGATCTTTATTTCAAATTCTGGTAGAGATCCCAAAGCTTCCGAAAGATGCCAAAAAAAATGCCCTGCTGAATTCCAGGGAAATGAGTATAAAATGATGCGGAAGACATTTCAATATTTTTTTTATTTGATGCGATGCTGCAGCCATAAAACATCAGCATCTTGGGTTTGAATATTTCACTCAATATGAGCGTGATGGAGCTTCAATAAAGCTTTACGACCGGCAGACACAGAACGATGGAGGCGCCGTTGTCGTGCAATATGAGGAAATTTTTTCCTGACTGAAGGTGCTTGAGGGTGAAATTTCAGTGAAAATCTCAGGTCAGGGGGTTAATCTAATCTCACCATTTTGAATCTGCTCAGAGCGTGATATTTGACAGGTTAATTCCAAAGCACAGTGTAATTCGGGGTCCTTGACAAAACCCATTGAAAGACAGATAAACAGAAAAACACACCGTGATCGAGCTGAAGTCGAGGCTGTGTGTCTCAGCTCCTGGAAAGCTGGCGTTTTTTTTTTTTGCAGATACGAGGTTTTTTTTCCAGCTGACAGCGAGGACAGGCTTCATACAGTGAGTGTGCGCACATGTGCACATACGCATATGAAAACACTCCAACATGTGCAGAAATACAAACACATATGTGCGTACACCCACAGATGCATACACTCACACATGCACACACACACACACACGCCACATTTCAAAATCCAATTAAGTTGGGGCTGTGGGATCTCAGCCCTCCATGCCAAATAGCTTTGAGTGTCTGCACGTCATCCACAATGTGAGACAGCTGACAACAAGATTATGGCCATGAGCGGTGCATTTGCGGTCGGCCTGATGATAGCGTATTATTAGCGCGGCGGAAAGAGAGCAAATGTGTCCTCCGCCATGTGACGTCTCGTGTCATTTGATCTGCGAAAAGAGCGGTGCCGAGCGCTTTCTTTCCTTTGACGTCTCATGATGTGTGAGTGATTTGTGTGTTTGTACGTGTGTGTGTGCATGAATGAGTGGGCTCGTGCGAGTGTGTGCCGCATGATGTCTGGCGGGTGTGCAAGTGTGCGCATCTGCATAAGTGTCCACATTTTGCAAGTGTGTGTGCACGCATGTGGACTGGTGCACACATGTGAGTGGGCGTGTTTGTGTGCGCCTACATGGGAATGTGTGTGTTGCTGTGTGTTACTGTAATAACCAAAGTGAGAGACAAAAAGCCTCCATTTTTCACACTGCAAGAAATAAACATCTTGTTTTGCATCTTTTCTCATAATCAAATAAATATGCAGAGCATTTGTCTCTCTGTGCAATTACCTCATTACATGATTTGTCTCCAGGTGGAGCGATTCAGCCTGTTGCTGCGTTGCATGAGACTCTTTCATCGCCGCCTTGACTTCAGATTTATTTTTGTGATCAGCCGTGTTCGACCTTCAGCGTCTGTTTTTAATCGCTTTTCAATAAGAAGCGTCCGTTTGATGATGACGTGTGTATAAAGCTGCGGCCACTGTTTATGTTGCACGTTTGTCTCCGGGTTTGATTTTGTGTCAGAACAGCGTGTGAATGCAGCGCTGTTTAGCATCTGACTGGGATGATCTGGATGTTGATTTTTTTCCCCATCAGCATGGGGAAAAAAATCAACACAATATGATAGTCATGGGTAGAAAAAAACAAAACAAAACAATAATAATCTGAGGTGTAGGGGAGAGTGGGGTAATTTGTGCCAAGGGGCAAGTAGTGCCACCCCTGTTATCTAGAAAACTATAGAAGAAGTTGGTCATGTGACCACATATTTTTTAAGAGGCATCCATTTCACTCATCTTATAAAGAAGGGAGACACATGGCTTGAGAGGTAAGCACATTTAAGTTCAAAAAACATTTTTTTGCCCTCCAAAGTAAAATTTCTATGATCAAGGTATTTTGATTGCTGTGTTTGAACAATTATAGAAAATTTTGAAAACAGTTCACACAGGTTTGAGTACTTTAGTAAGCTACACCATGAGTCTATACAGTTAGCATGATGTTAGCTCAAAACAGCTGGGGGATGCATTTTTTTCAAAATGGTGGGCTTGGGGTAATTTGTGCCAAAGGGCTTTGGGGTAATTTGTGCCAGTGGCACAACTTGTGATTATATACTATATATTACTTTCTTGTATTTTATTGTTATTGTACATTATTATCTTACCTTTGATCACTAAAACTATTCAGATTCAGATGAAGATGATTTGCAGGTGCTCATTTTGGAATTTTTATTTTGTTCTGGGTATGTGTTCATGTGGCGCTCGGCCTTGTTATAGAAAAGTGGCCTGTGAGCTTGTTAAAATAATAAATAAATGTTAAATAAATAATTTTGTATTGAATTTGCTTTACTTTTATATAGCATTATCATTTGTGAGATTAAAATGATCTGTTTTACTTCAATTATCAATGGCACAATTTACCCCAGTGTATTCTCTCTAATGGCACAATTTACCCCGCACTGGGGGCAAGTTGTGCCACAAAACCACTTTTTTTTCGAAAGCTATATTTCTCAAACAGTTTATATAAGATCCAAAGTGATTGTTCCCAGGGATGCACAACATCCTAAACTATATGTGCATATTTTAGTTGGAGGCATTACTGTAATCCCCTTGCTTTAAAGGCACTTTAAGTAAAAATTGGCACTATTTACCCCACTCTCCCCTAATCATCAAAATCACACCAAAATAACCTATATAACCAATTTGCAGCCAAATATTGCAACTTTTGAAATCTTAGTGTCAGAGACATGAATGAAAACAAAACGTTGGTAATCATCCTCCATTGACTTTTTTCCTATTTCTTTTATTTGAAAGACAGAAAGAAAGAAAGAAAGACAAAAAGAAAGTGTGGAGCCCTAACAAAGTGTCTGGAGCTAGCATTGCAGTGTCAGAACATCTGACATCACAAGCCTCTGATTCCTCTGATTTGCAGAATTTTGCTCAGCGAGGTCAAACACTGACTCCAAAGTTGTTTACGTTGCCACGGCGACTTTAATCAGCACAAACAGCTGCATTTGAATGCGATGCATCCGGTCGAATGTTGTTGTTTTTTTTTTTTTTAGAGAGCTGAATGCTTATGGCTGATATCGCTGCAGAACAGATCTACAAATTAGTTGTAATGGAAAACTGTGTGCAGACACGGCTCATCTCTTGACTCGGCTCCAGCGCAGACAGATTGAATTTTCACCATGAGCCTCCCTGTGATGTCGCTGTGGCAGCCGCCGCCGCTGACGGTCCACAGCAGACAGCCCGTTCCAGGCCTCATCAACCATGGTAAATGTCAAAATTGAAAACAGTAAAATGTAGAATTACATTCCAAAATGCTAATTCTGTATCCACTTTAGGAAACTCTGGTTACATGATATTTATTAATTCAATATTTCCAAGTCAGGTACGCTTGACTCCTGAGACTTGACAGAGTTTAGGTGTCGAGATGGAGGCTAAATTTAATCATGTTCCATAATGAAGCAACTGCAATGCAAGATGGTTATTCAAAGATACACACTACTTATCACATTTGGAAGTCATCACATCAAACTCATCATTTCTTATACTAAAACACAGAGGATCCGCTTGGCATTTTGTCAGCTATCAACATTGCATCCCATCGAAATAACACACAGTTAAGGATCGAATGAACCAGAGGACAATTCAGTTCACATTGTTGACGCATTTTCTAGTATTTTAGCAGCATTTTTTAAACATCTTCCTGCATGAAAGCAAGAGACATAAACCCATCAGTATTTGAGAGGTTAAAATGATTAATATCAAGTAAATTAGTGAATGTTTTATAAAATCCTCCATCACCCGGCTTCTCCTCCCCAGCCTTGTAGTTCATTTTTCCAGTTGAATACAAATGTACATAATTATAATACAAGACGTTCTAAATGTCTACACCTTCCTCTATGCACATTTTATACACCCATGCACACGGTTTTTTCTGTTTTTTTTTTTTTTGTTGCACATTGCTTTTTGCACACTGGGTTGTACTTAGATCTTATTCTGTTGTACTTAGATCTTATTCTGTTGTACTCAGATCTTATTCTTATTTTTTTATCTTTTTTTTTATTGATTTATTTAATCTGTAATCTGTGGATACTGCTGAAAAAATGCGAATTTCCTGCGGGATGAATAAAGTATCTATCTATCTATCTATCTATCTATCTATCTATCTATCTATCTATCTATCTTCCAATGTTTTGCACTGGATTATGTCAGTTCTCTATTAGATATGAAGGAGCACAACTGAGGAACAGTTACATCCAAGTTGCACTACGGACATGTCTGATGAACCAAACTTTAACTTAACTTTAACTTAACTATTTTGGTAGTTGGGGTTTGGTCTTCTTGTGTCGTATTTTGCCTTCACACACTCGTATTCATATTCACATTCATACATAAACATGTACACTCACACATGTACACATAGGTCTATACACTCTTTTTTTTTTACACACCTTTACACACATTTACTGCATTGATCTAATGTATATTTGCATTGACTTAATGAACATTTGCTCTTTTTTGTTGGTTTGTTGACATTTTTTCTTCTTTTTTTTTTTTTTTATGTAATCAAATTTTGAGGTGGGATTCTCTTATAAGCCCCCGGGGGTTTTCTGTATCTCACCTGCACAATCTATTGTTATTTCATTCTTGTTGCCTACTGGTATGCTGGGTCATTTATGCTACTGTAAATTGTTTTTCATTTTCTGCTGTCCATTTTGTAGCTATTTTGCATCTGTTTTTTGGAGTTTTTTTTTTTTTTTTTTTTTTAAACCTTCAGATCGTGGATATCCCATTTAAGGACAAGGTTCCTTGTATAAGAGTGACACTATTCTCAGATGATGAATTCCTCATATTTGACTGAAAGTCTTCAAATGTGTAAAACGTGCAGCTCAGCTTTTCATTTTCATTTTTTGTTTCATTTTAGAGTCCCTTTTACCTCCTCCATCTCAGCCACAGCCTCTCTACCTCCTTCCTGGTTTCGCCCAACATGGTAAAACACAATATTTCTACTGCTACTAAAGCTACTACAACTACTACTACTACTACTACTACTACTAGTGCAGTGCTACTGTTAGCAAGTGTTACTATTAAAAGTCTGTGACAGCTATGCAGGAGATGCATGAGCGCATTAAGAGGAGTTTGACCTCATGTGGCCTCCATTCAGTGAGATAACCATCCAACAACGTGAACAGAAATCAGTTCCACCTTTACAGCAGCATCAGTTTGTATATTCCCGCTTATAAAGTGCAATTCTCATTTACTGTGCATCAATTTGATGCTACTTGCAATGATATACTATGAAATTACGTTATCAAGATTTATTTCACACTGAGTTTAGGCAGATTTACCCTCTGACGCATCCCTGCTATTGTTAGTTCTACTACTTCTGCTAAGAACAATAACAGATTTGTCCTCATTTTGTTTATTTGGATATTTGTGTTTACCCCATCTCAACCTGAGCTTTGTCTCAGTTTTGTATTTTCCAGCTCCGGGGCAGGTTCTGCCTCTGCAGAGCGAAGATGCCGGCCTGGCCATGCTGGAGAGCGTGATGCAGCTGCAGAGCCTCTACCCTCTGTACAGCATCGCCGTGCAGCACCAGCTCCTCCAGGCCCAAATCGACCCCTACCTGAGTCACTCCGACAGGGACCGCCTCGTCCGTCTCTGCCAGACCACCATCAGCACCGCCGAGAGGCTGCGCCGGCTCTACAGCGAGCTCTTCCTGCCCACGCCGCCCCCAAACATCTGTCCTCGCCAGGCAGCGACGGGCGAGAGCGAGGAGGCGTCGAGCTCCGTCAGCCAGATCCTGTTCACAGAAGAGGAGATGGAGAAACTGGAGGCCATTCCAGGTAGAGCGGAGAAATGTCTCACTTCACGTTGATGCTGATGTATCGGCTTGTTGAAATATCAAGTCAGTTTTCAGCTTCTTTTAGTGACAACAAAGCCTAAAACTGATCCACGGGACAGCACACATGGCAGCACAATGACAATACTCAACATACAGGCTGTTGATTTAACATATCTTCTGTTGAAAACTAACATTAATATACTGCATAACCCATTTCGCACATGCATTCCTGCAGCCCAGCCCAGGGTTTTGATCGGGCAACAAACATTCGGTTGCTTTTCAAAGTATTCTAAGATAAGATAAGATAAGATAAAATATTCCTTTATTAGTCCCACGGTGGGGAAATTTCAAGCATTACAGCAGCAAAGTGGATAGCAAAATATGAAGCATAATTTACATTATAAACAGTATAAACAGATAATAAATAGTTCTGTTGCTGTTGTTTGAATTATGATTCTAACCTCGATTCAAACTACAGACCTCAACCCTGACTTTTTCAGGATAACCTTGGAAAATCAGGGATAACCCCGTTATCCCTGGTGTAGTTTGCCCCGGGGGTATGAGTGGAGATATCCCCCAGTCTAAGGCCTTGTTCAGACTGCCAGGCTAAATCCGTATTTGTATCTAGATTGTATCCAGACTGATTTTAGAAAGTGTGGACAGCAAAAAAACATCATGGAAACCAGATCAGATGGTTTTGGGTGGTTTGACAGTTAATAAAGTGTCTGCCAGCAGCTTCTGGACATTTCTCCTGCTTCTGCGTTGGAAAAGCGGCGTCACCAGGGCGTGTAGTTACCGATGCCTATGTCGTCACCATAGCAACCTGTACAGCTAGGCCGGTGATGTCTAGACACACAAATCTGATCTCATCACTTGCACACAGCGGTGCAGACAGTCTGGCTCAAAGATCTGCTCCGAGAAACAAATCTGAGTTGCCTGCAGTCTGAATAAGGCCTAAGATGCAAGTATGAAAAGACGGTCAGGCCTGGCAGCTGTTAGCCCCGGGCTAAGAAAACTAAGAAAATTCTCACACTGACACAATCCAAAGAGGGCTAACCCCAACTTCAGCCTCAGGCTTGCTGGTTAGCCCTGAGTTTGCAGGGTTATCCCCAAAAGGTCTGGGCTACAGAGTCTGCAGAGTGAATCGAGGTTAGAGTTAAGGTTAGAACAACGGCAACAGAATGTTTTTGAAAATCAACAGAATGAGTTGTTGTCCAATCAAAAGCTAAGCTATGCTTCTTCTCACGCCTTTTCGAATACGTCATTTATTTTCTGTTTTTCTGTGTTTTATTTTTATTTTTGCTTCCTCAATTTTCATTTCTATATTATGTTGTGCAAAGAATTTGTTTAGTAGCAATCAGGGAGCCTTGTACTATTTGTACTATTTGCATATTCGGAATTAACAAAACACAACACAACACAACACAACACAACACAACACAACAAAACAAAACAAAACAAAACAAAACAAAACAAAACAAAACAAAACAAAACAGTGCTGCCAGTGCTCATTAACCCTGGGCTTTGATGCTCAAGAGTCAAGTCTTAACCCAGGGCTAACTTTTAACCCTGGCTTAATAAGTACTGGTGTGAACTGAGGCTAAACTAAGTCCTGGGTTACAGTTAGGGCTTAGCCATAGGGCATAGGTGAGCCTGGAGTCACATTTGTACGTGTTAACCCAGGCCTCACATTCAGCCCCAGGTTAAGGATTCACAACTGAAACTCTAAGCTCAGGGTTAATGTCCTCTGAACACTCATCCAATCCAATCCAATCCACTTTATTTATATAGCACAATTTTAACAAACACAAGGTTTTCCAAAGTGCTGCACAGCAAGATAAAACACCACAAGATAACACAATAGAAGCAGAATAAAAAGGTAAAAAACACAGTAGGATAACACAATAAAATAAGATAAGATCAATTAAAATAAAATCAAATAAAGTAAAATAATAATAGTAATAATAATAATAATAATATTAATAATAATAAAATAATAAAACAAAATAGGATAGAATAAATAAAATATATAAAAATATTAAAATAAAATAATAAGATAAAATAAAATAAAATAATAATACAATTATAATTTTAATAGAATAAAATAATGTAAAATGCGCTGCCCGCACAGCATAAAAGAAAAAACATGCACACATAAAATCATAAATCATAAAATCATAAATCCTACATGGTATCAAAAGCTAAAGAAAAGAAGTGAGTTTTAAGAAGGGTTTTAAAATGAGATAGTGAGGAGGCCTGCCTAATGTGCAGCGGCAATCGATAGCACAGTTTTAGATGGACAGCAAACATTTCATAGCTTTTGTTTCCGTCTTGATTCACCCTGCTGTCCTTAACCTTGCCTTTTCACAAATACAGTTCGGTATAACCATATTTATGAGTGCTTTTATCACATGTTTGAAGTTGCAAATATGAAACTGTGATCGCAGGGTTAACAGGTCTAACTGGAGAATTAAAACAACTAAAGCTAAACTGAAAGCTGTTTTGAATTTTAGAACTGAAATATCTCGGCTTTCTAAATGTTCTGAAGGACTTTTTGCCACTGTCAGTTTCACACAATGCAGCGCCATTACGTTTTCACATTCGTGCGAGCAATTAGTGGTTTTAATTATATATGTCTCCGTCAGTGAGCGGCTTTTTGGTCTCCTCTTCGAGCCCCGGCCGCCTTCATAGTGTTAATTCTCCGTCTGAATGCTTAATGTGGCCCGGCTTTCCCCTGTTATTGAAAAGGTGAGGTTGATCACTCACTCACTGCCTTAAGGGACTGCCAGCCCACTGAAAAACATTTTCATTAGCCTGGCTTTCACTGAGGAGGTTTAGGGTCCCGTGATGATCTCAATGCTGTTTCAGAGGCTTTCCAACCCTGAACAGAATAAACACTGATATCAGCACAAAAATACTAAAGACTGGTGGCTTCAGTCAGAGATGATTGACATCTCCACCTTCAGCCAGGTTATCGCATTGGCCTCTTGTATCCCACCGCTTTGCTTTTCTCTTGTGTGTGAACATAAACTACATGGAAGAAAACCCTCCAGACACCATAACACACTTGAGCATGTTCCTAGCTGTGATTATGGTGTTACTTCTGTAAATGGACAAGCGTAAGTAGGTTTGTGTGCTGCAAATAATCAGGATTGCTGAATAATCTGTGCTGCTTTCAGGGATTCTGGATTTGGCCGCGGAAATGGGATTCCCCTGTGAACCTTCAATCTCTGATGTCACTTCCTCCAGCAGATGAATTAAAAAAAAAAAAAAAGTATTTAAACAAAAAAAGAAGGATTTTAATTTAGCAAATATAACCAAAATAATCAGAGTAAGTGTATTTAGTAGGTAAGTATGTAATTATTAGGATTGTAGGAGAGGATCTAGAAAATAAATAGTCAGAAAATGTGATGAGCTAATGTAGGAAATGAGTAACATGAGGTGTCCCGTCACATGAGCCGCGCTGTTTAAAGTTTAATAGTCAAACCCACCGGGTCAAAAGCTCAAGGTAAAAACAATTTGTAGAGAAAAACTTTTAGAGTCTGTGATCAGCCACCAACAGTGAATTAATACCAAATTTGGGTGTGTTGTTCAAATGCTGAAGATCTGTGACAGATTTGGATAAAATATTAATATTGCAAATAAACTTCTAAAAATATGTGATATAATTGCTGATATAATATGCATCCTCAGTTCGGATTGGCGAAGTCACAGAAAAAACATTGTAAACACACTAAAAACTAAATATTATTGATTTAAAATTATTACTGCACAGTTCCTTAATTTAAACAGTAGTGATATAATGCAACTTTGTTTGGCTGCTATTCATGTTCCATATTACCAGGTGGGAGAATAAAATTAGACTTTTTATGAAGTTATTATTGATTAAAAGAGGCCGAGATTCATTGAACATCTGCGTTCTTTAATAAAATTGAGTGTTAACACCAAACTATAGGAACAGTACGCCGCTCGGTCATGCGCTTTAAACTGATTCTGAGAGGTTGTTAATTATAAAAATGATTAACACAAAATAATAATTAAAACATTTGTGATGTCGCACGTTAGTATGCTCGCACTCAATACCCTTGCAAAAGCTAACATCATTATAAACACCATAAGTTTGCAAATTTGGATTGACGTTATTGACTTTATTCACCTTTTGTATTAAGACTAATCATCCCTTTATCATCCCTTTTAGGAAACTGGGCTGTTTAAAAAAAAATACCAAAATGTGGTTTAAGTAAGAACACATTAAACATAATCTGCGTTGTATTAATATGACCTCAAACATAGATTCTAGCTGACATAAATTTTCATGCAGCAAACAGCCTGTACGTCATGGTTAGTGGTATCAAACTGATGTACGCTTAAGTTAAATGAACACAGAAAAAAATATAGAATTGACTGTTGCGGATACAAAAACAGAAGCACCTCATGTTACTCAGTCTCAATACATAGCGTTTAAATTAAGGAAATAAATTTGCCGTAATATCTAAGATAGTATAGATAAGTTGTAAGAAAAAAAATCCTAAATAAATAAATAAATGAAGCCTGATGTCAGATTGCTTGTCTTTTTCAGGGGTGTGTTTGGTGATGCTTGCTAAACTAAAAGTGCACAATGAAAAAAGAGAAAAACAGCACAAAAGGAGGTCAAACAAATGGGATTATATCCTCTGTAACTCAGCTAAGCATGATAGATTTGTCTGCGCTCTTCGCCGTCACTGACCTTCTGTCTGCGTTCAAACCCAAAGACGAACACAGAGAGAAAATATCTGACGGCATCAGTCCGGACTGTTGTGCTGTGCTGCGTTTTCCAAGCACAAGGCACCGCTGGCTATCACATGTCAGCCTCCACGTCTTTATACCCATAATCCCCCGTGTTTTGGAGCCGCTTCCTGTTGTTGGTGTGGGTTTCATTCTCACTGCTAACCAACCTCAGATCGTCTCTCAGCTCTCTGGAAAAGACGACAGACTCTTTCGAATCTCGGAGCGCAGCGTTGTCTCCTCGTGGGACGACCTGAACTTCCAAAGTTTGGATTAATTTCTCCAAACGCGCTTGAGATGAATGCATAGAAACACTGCTTGAGTAAACCTCTCCCCACATTTTCAGTAAAGCAAACTGTGAATATCTCAAGGCTGTCTAAAGCATTCGTGACCTCAGTGTGAGCGAAAATGGTGACAAATGTTGGAGACGCTCAAATCAATTTAATTTGAAGGTGCTCGATGCAGAAATCGGTGAGGATCGTTCTGACTCAAGCACATTTAACCTGCTGAACTCCAACTTTTCCCATAAAATTCCCATTAAGTAGGTTCAAATTTAGGAAATAACATTATTTTCCCAAATTGTAAGACAATGGCACATGCATGTTTTTTTTATCTACTGGCTGCGATGCTTCATTGACTCTGTCACGCTCATACAGGGTGAAATATTCAAAGCCAAGATGCTGTTGCTTTTTGGCTGCAGCATTACAACAAATAGAAAAGATGCATCATTTTCATACATATTTCTCTGGAAGTCGGCAGGAAACATTTGGGATCTTCGGAAACCTTGACATCTTTCTTCGATTTCAAAATAAAGTTCGATGGGTTTGAACAAAGTTGGTCTGTGCAGCAACCACGAACCCACCACGGGGTGCAGCAGAGGGTAAAACTACAGGGCGACTTTGCACATGAGCGGTCCCAAATGGAAACAAGTTTGAAACTGTTTGAAAAACACGAACTTCAATACCCAGAAATCACATCGACGTCAGTGAGCCTGACATGTTTAGCAGCCCAGCTGGTGTGGGGTGGGTTTAGATGAGACAGGTAAATTATGTCATTTTGGTGACTCCAGCTTTCTCACTTAGTCTTAATTTTCAAATCCTCACTTCACCAGAAACCTTACCTGTTTCCAGAATTTCATTTGTGCAAATTCATTCATTCATTTGAGCCCCTGCTTTACTGAGATTTAGGCAGATTAAGCCTTGTTCAGAGTGCAGGAAAATCAGATTTGTTTCCTAAATCTGATTTTTAAGACAGATTGTTTATTTGCCAGTGATCCATGTTTTTTTTTTTTTTTTTTTTTTTTTTTTGCTTCCCAGACTTTCTAAAATCAATCGGGATATGACAAAAAATGGATTTGGCCTGCCAGTCTGAATAAGGCCAAAGACACATAAGATAGCCAGCTAGACAGGCTATGTGTTGTTTACCTGCGCTCACAGTCTGTCCTTCATGTCTTATGATGAACACGTATGCTCTTACTGGCAGCACTGCAGCATCTGAGTTTCCTTTCCAGGCTATTTTGCCCATTCACAGTCTCCTCCATGACCGCCTCACCTGACTGTTTGTGTTGCTGTAAACTCCACCCCTCCGCCACGTCCCGCAGCTTTAAACAAACCGTAAAAATGATTTGCAGCCGCTTTTCGAGCCAGGTCTGTCTGCCGGACCCGCCGCCGCTCCAAGTTAATCTCTTAAAAAGGAAGAGTTGCTCTCTCGCGCACAGACACACAGCATCTTTCTATGTCACCGAGAGAAAAAAAAGGAAAAGTAATGAAACAATGCAAGCATAAAAGTAGTCGACTAGGGATTGTTCTGCAACAGGAGAATGCCCTTAAAGCCCTTCTGTGTGTGTGTGTGTGTGTGTGTGTGTGTGTGTGCGCGTATGTGCTTACATTGTAGCTTTCTACATTTCCCTTGTGGAGTCACTTTGTAGTTTTTTTTTTTATTTTTTTATTTTATTCCTCTATACTGCGCTCCTCTTGCCAATTAGCTGACAGTTGTTTTATTATTCTTTTTCAAAACCTCAATCCTGAAAAGTGAAAAGGGGGAGAGGCGAAAAAAGAAAAAAAAAAGAAAAAAAAGAAAAAACAGCTTATCAGTACACCAGAGCATCGCCTCTGCACCCCGAACCCCCAGTCGCAAAACCTCGGGAGGTTCACTCAGAATAGCTCGATGATCAAAAGGCATGAAAATGACATGTTGTTTACACTGCTTTGACTCCGAGTTTTGGAGGGGGGTGGCCAAATATTTGGAGCGTCGGGGGTGGGAAACATGTCAAAATGTGGCAGGGTTTCATGAACAATTAATTTTTGCCCATACATGTATGTCAGTCAAGCATACGTGTTATGTTCAGAGCAAGTGAGTGTTAATAATTTGCTCGGGGAAAACAACAGTGTCGTGGCCGCTGACCCTGTAAGAATAATAAACCACGGCTCTGAACAGAGACAGTTATAACTTTATTTGTGTAGCGCCTCTCTTAACCGAGTTAGAAAGCGCTGTAAAATGTAGAAACAACGCAAGCATACTAGAAATTAAATATAACAAAAGGAAAAGCTGGCTCTGCTGGCTCTGTCAAGGCTTATAGCTCATTAAGGGAGACCCCGCAAAATTTAGAGCCCTTGTTAGACTCTCAACAAACAAAAAGAACTAGACTGCAGCATTTACAAGTCATCAGTAAAATGCAAGTTCATAAAAAAAAGAGAGATTTCAGTGGTGTTTCACAAGCAAATACAAAGGTTTGCCAATCATATTTCCACAGGCAAGTTGTTCCAAAGTTCAGGGGGGCTGATTATAAATTTGTCTTTTGTGTTTAGTTTAGATTTTGGATCTGTCAAAAGAGACTCTTTTGCAGATTTAGGACCAAACCTGAGTACACAGGCAGATTAAAGGTTACTCCAAACAATTAAGGAAAGGGAAATGGGTCAAGGAAGGTGAGTGTATGCAGGTCACAGTGAGAGAATACCAGTGTGATGAAAACAAAGGAAAATATGCGATGAACTTGGCCTCACTGTGATTAAATCACACACTGTTGACTGAAATAGCATTTTACAACAGAAACCAGCTGCAGCGGTCACTCCTAAGCAGCAGGAACTGAAACGACCTTCTCCCCAGTTATTTTAACACACCATTTTGTGAGCAGGAAACCCTCGAGAAAGCAAATGGCCCAGAGGAACCTTTAGGGTTTCTTCAGGTTAAAACATTGAGAGGACCCTAGAGGGTTCCCTGAGGAACTCCATCATATTGGACTTACCTCTAAACCTTGAACGCAGAGGAATTCTTCAAAGAGGACCTTAAGGCTGATTCCCATCTGTAAGGGTAACAATAAGGATAACTGCAAGCTATAATAATACACGATTGCTGTAGTATTCATAACAAATGATATTCAAATGTATGTGAAAAATCCTTAGTTATAATGATAGCAAATTATCTGCCACTTTGTTTGTTACATTTTAAATTTATTTTGTTGAAAACATTTTGTCATCCATAAAAATCACCCTGAAATAAAACCAAAAATATAGTCATTATATTTGTCATTGAAAGACATACATTTTGTTTATGCTGCTAAAAATCTCATAATAGTCTCATGAAGTAAGGGTGGCAAATCTGTCAGTGGGATTAGATAATCCCACTTGCTTCCAACGCAGTTTCACTTGTTTCAGTAATTATTCTTGGAATAAGTCTAAATCTGTTGAAAAAAGGCAGAATATGGCAGATCAGTGCATGAAGATCAAGAAAAAGACACTTGATTCAAGAAAACTATTTAAACAAGTTGATTAACATTAGAAATGGGTGATTATCTCATCCCAATGGCATTTTTTTTAACCTTATTTGGAGAAAAACAAGATTTTAAAACTGAAGATGACACTTGTGAAGATGGACATTTTTTTTTTTTTTGCAGTGTTCTTGGATTCATCTAAACGTTTTAAATGAGTTATCTTTATGGGTATCATTTTAGATGTTAATGGGTTTTTATAGAGATTTCCTCGACAGACCCTCTGATAAACATCTTCTGAACTGTTTTGGCAGAGACAGTCACCGGTGCTGTTAAACCCAGCTGCAAACACAATATATTGTGGGCCCTCAAGGTTCGTTTGTGTTCACGCTGAGTTATCCTACTGAAATCCTGCACGCCAAACGCCCTTTACACCCAGTACCAAATTAGCCGATGACTTTTGCTCCGCCATCGAGAAACTGACTCATTACGAGGAAGTCCGCTCCTGCTGATGACTAAGACGTCCTTATCCGTACGGTCAAGTGTTACTTCCCTAATTGCCTCTCAACTACAAAAAAAGGAAATTAGCTCGCTGCCAAGATTTCTTCACTCGGTTTCCATCCTGTTACATAACAGCAGGAACTTCAGTTCGAGTTATGTGACGTCTTTCAAATAACACGGCCGCTATTGTGCTGTCCCCCCTGACGACTGGAACCTGCGTGGCTGAAATGCCAAAGGCCTGAGGGTTACAGAAGTCGCTGGATCTTTTCCACTTGATCGCAGTGCAGTTGGGAAAAACACCGATGAGGAAGGTGAACGGGTAACGCTCTTGCCTCTTTGAACATGAGCTACTTTCAAGGCACTTTTGAGCAAGGCATCAAAAGCTCCAGTGCCGTGCAGCTCCCAGAGAGGGAGAGTTATGAAAGGTGAAACAGTGTGCGGCTGCTTGTTCAGCACACCTTCCCTGGATAAATAAAGGTATAAAAAAAGCCATGAGAAAGCATAATAAAGTTTAGGAGGCAGTAACACAATAAGCTGCACTTGATCTTCTTCTTTTAAGGTAAGATAAGACGAGATTTTTGCTAAGCTCTGTCTTTATTTCACGAACAGCGCCAGTATTTTTTTTTCTCCTCTCTCTTTTTTGTTCCCTTCAATGACTATTAGCCATAGAGAAGGAAATGTCTAATAAGGAAGACTTCTGCACTGGGTTTCCTTTGTGTAAATAAACTAAACTGTAGTTATACAAACCAATTAAAAGTGAGCATGCACAGCCTAAATGTTAGATTACATAGTAAAGTGAAGTGACTCAGAGTCTTGTGAGTGAAACTCCTTAAGTCTTACACAACTTCCCACTGACCACAATGACAGGAAATTATGAAAGCTGGGTGAATATTTAGATCTAGAAAGCTGCAGAAAGCTGTGCAGTCAAAACACCAGTACAGATTGACTTTTTTACACAGTTTTGCATCAGGGCTAAAGGTTTTTACCCACAAACCGACATGACAAAATGACCTCACGTCACTGGAGCCGTCCCAGCTTCACGGTGCTGGCGCGTCCGGCCGCCAACACGCTATCAGTGTTGATATCTGCTTAAGCGGCGGACGTGGGGGACACGGCGATGACCTAAGGAGTTGTGGGGTAAACACAAGTTAAGCCGGGCCACTGTTTACATGCAGCGCAGCGCTTTGTTGCAGTGTGAGTCCCACGGGAGTCCTGAGAACAGCCGAGTACAGCTGTAAACAAGAAGCCAGGGGATCTTGGAAAAATAAGCTGTTCGTCCGAGGTCATATCCGTCTCTTTTTGCCACTCAGAATCAGGAAAATGCCTCATCGCCGAGGTCTGATAGTGACTCACTGTCGAGATATGTGCTCAGGGTGTTGAAAAGAAGGAGAATGAGGTGTGCTATCGATGTTTTTAAGCCATTTCCAAATCAGAATAACTGTAAAACACATATACAGAGAGTGGCATTGCTTCAAAAAATAAAGAAAACTGCAAGGACTATTTTTTATTTTTTATTTTAAAGAGAAACATCAATTATAAGTACAAGGTTCTTTTGGCCTGCAGGTCTTAGTGATGGAAAATAATGACGGTGCAATGTTTTGATCCCATCGCAACTCAAAATAGAGGCTCCATCTGGCTCCGGTGTTTGCAAATCATGCAAATATGAATTACCTTACAAGTTCAAATTAGGTTTCAGAAACTTTTCTCAATTTCCATCTTTTTATATTCAAAGTTTCCTATGCCAAACTAACAGCTCCTATACTGTAAAATACAAAATCCTATTTAAGAGCGGAATAATACCTTCTTTTGAAATTGCAATCTATATACTGACCGATATAATCCTGCTCTATCTGGTATTAGATATTATATTTATTTATTTATTTGTTTGTTTGTTTATTTAATAGGGACAGTGCACATTAATAAACATTGCTGTAAATGCGCCAGAGTTAGCCAAGAGGCTATTTTTCATCTGTAGTCCCTGGACAGATGTTACACAGTCACCCTAAAAACAGAATAGAGTATGAATATAAAAGTGGCCTTGTAGGCTTTTGAGTGAAGTGTGGCTTTTGAGTGAAGTGTGACTTTGAATATGTCATTAGCATCACCATATATATATATATATATATATATATAAATATATATATATATATATATTCCATGCAGATTCATTTTTAAGGGGCAGTGAGCCATTGTGCTTAAGTCTTTTTTATCTGAAGATACATCATGTAACAGACAAAATACAGAGCCACCACAGAGCACCACAGAACATGAGATAACAAATATTATATGCCTTTTTTTTTTTATCTTTATACTTACTTGCTTATTTTTTTATAGTTATCAGTAATTGACAAAATGAATAATGCCACATGTTCACAATAGAGAAGACTTAGCTCCAAATAATTCCTCTACAACAGCGCAGGAAAGCCAAAACATAGTGGAACTGCAAATCTATCTATCTATCTATCTATCTATCTATCTATCTATCTATATATATATCTCCAGATTTTTTTTTTTGCCTGCCTTGACAAAACTTTTGTTGGCACCAGTGCACCAGTGTAACTTTAGCAGCAATTCAGAATGGGTTTTTGTTGATTTTGAATGTAAACCCTGTGACCCCTAACTCTGAAGAGGAGCAGGCTGGCTTTTTTTTTTTTTTGTAGGACAGGGCAGTGCATCAGTAATGCAGCATGCTCCCCGTTAAAAGCGCTGCATGCTCTGCGACGGGGTGAGAGAGATCGAGTTTGTCCATGCGTGGCCGGGCGGGCTGCGTGTGTTCGGGTTATGCAAACGTCTGCGTGAATAATGCATTCGGTGTCTGTGAGGTGACACTTTTGTGAACCATCACTTTCTGGAAAAACCGGTTCACTGCCCTCAGACTTGCGTAACATACAGTATGGCCTTTAACATATGCCGTTTGGAAGGGGCTTTTATCTGGGCCGCCTTGCAGTGGCAGGAAGGCATGCATTTTAAGCACGGCCGTCCCCGCTGGGAATGGATCTGCTCGCCGTGGTGGCGTTGGCGCCTCGCTCCGTCCAGGTATCTGCTGTGAACCTAATCCTCTCAGGGCCCAGACTCAGCTGTTTGGTCTCACCTTAGCTGATGAATTAGAATCAGTTTTACCGCCTGAGCAAAGTTTGCACAATATAAGGAATTTCACTTACAGGGCTGCTTATGTAGGTCACATTAAACAGAAAAAACGGGTACCACTTCATAATAAGAGTATCCTTATGAGGGATTATGGTTTATAATCAGGTTCATTAGGTTGTAAACACTTTATGAATCATTATTTAACAATCACAAAGAAGTTATGACACAGTTTTCATAAACTGATGCCGGCGACCAACGATGGCTGACTGATAAAGGGACAAGATAAAGTAAACTAAATAGCAAGATCTGAGATTTAACAGAATAGATGAAGAGCAGCTGTAACTCGATCTTGCCAAATAGTGAGCCTGCATCGCTGTATGAAAACTGTTCTAACTTGTTTATAATTGTTGTTGATTTAGAAAGTGTTTGCAACCTAATTAATCACCTAATTAGAAACCATTCATAACTCTTTATAAGGATAGCCTTGTTGTAAAGTGGTACCGGAAAATTATATAACAGTTTTAAAAGGGGGAAATGAAAGGAAGGGGTCTCCTTTAGAAGTAGCATGAATCAGTCTTTAATAATTAATAGTGGTACACGCAGTGGTATAAGCATTGACAAAGTGCATCATGGAAAAAATAACAGAAGGACAGACATAGTAAAATGACAGCCACACACTAAGAACTGACATGACAAAAAAAAAAAAAAAAGACAACAACCCCAACCTAGAAGCTGCTTTTAAGTATCCAAGGTCAGCCAGTTCCTTCCTGCTGGAAAAAGGATCTTAATTAGGTAAAAGCAAGTCTATTAAAGTGTGTTTTAAGAGGAGATTTAGGAGCAGATACTGATCTGGTTAGCCTAATATTCTCATGCAATTGTTTAAAAGCCTTGGGGCCTTAATAAGCGAGGGAAGCAGGGTAGGTAAATTAAAAATAGCTCTTTGGGAAATGGCTCTATTTTCTGTTCTGTTTGTGCATCTCCGTTGTTACCTGACGAAATCAGCTCCAGACGACAGAGCTGACAGAAACACGGACCTGTGCCGCTCTGGAAAAATTTTGCACTGTGTTTCGAGTGTTTTAAACTCCACGGGAACAAGAAAACGAAAGGAAAAAAAAAAAGTTGGATCGGTGTAAACAGAGCATAAACACCGTACAGCCTTGACTAGACTCTACCTCCATGTCGAGAGCTTTAATTGGTTAATTTTTTACCTTTTTGCAAGACAAATAATGTGGGCTTGGCTCGCTGTTATTTCGCAATTATTATTATGAACTTTTTCACAAAGAGCTCAACTTTTTTTTTTTTTTTTTTTTCTTCTTTGTGGAAGGAGGCGGCTGGAGGAGAGGGGGGCTCAGTTCACCCGTCGGCTATAATTGGATTTTGAGAGTGTGTGTCTCTGTGTTTATGTGTGTGTGTAGACGAATTTGTGTCCTGACTGAGTGCATCTTTCTCTCTCTCACTCTCTCTCACACACACACACACACACACACACTCAATGCCTCTCTACATGAACGTGCATTTCCACTCATCTAAGCGCCTGCAATCGCACTTAAGGAAGGCTGTATGGGTGTTTGTGCGCGCATATATGTGTGTGTGTGTGTGTATATGTGTGTATGGAGGCAAAGACTTCTTTTTTTTTGTATATATCCAGGGCACAGTGTCTGGACAGGGAAAATGAGAATGGATGGGATTGTAATTACTGAATGGAGATATCCACACAGTGTGAAATTAGAAAAGGCTGGGCGAAAACCTCCCACGGGCAGAGACGGTAAAGAGAGAGTAGTTGTCATGGTGATAGGTGCATTCAAACAGGGCTTCGCGAACCTTGAGGGAAAGAGGTGCGAACGTGTGTGAGTGGATGTTTTTCTTTGTGTGTGTGTGTGTGTGAGTGCGTGGAGGGGAGGGGAGGTTTGTTGGGGGTGCGCTTATGGATTTTTGTGAAAGAGGAGAAAAAAAGTTGCCTTGACCTTGATGGAGACTTACAAGGCGTTGTGCTTTCAATTATTCGACATGCAGCTGCGCGCCGCGTCTCACCTGATCTGCCGGCGCTCAGAGATGCTGAGGCGCCGCGAGGCTCAGCTCCAGTTCAAGCGGTGGAAAAGGATTAGACTGAGCAATAACAAACATGTGATACCCCAGTTAGCCGCCATTAGGGAGACTCCGGGTTTTGCCTGCGCCCCCTGCAGGTCAGCCGGAGGTCAGAGGTCGGACGCAGAGCAGCACCTGGAGCCGGTGGGCATGCAGGCCACGTCCACATAGTGATGATTTCTTTATGAGCACGGCTTTTGCCTTCTGTTTCGGCACACAAAAACTGCATTTTTATTTTTTTTCCCCCACATCTTTGACTGCCTTTAACATCGCTGCAGCCTCCAGATTAGAGATCGGTTAAACAAGACGCAAAAAACGGGACAGGAGCAGAAGCAAATATTTACTGTGTGTCCGACTTCAAATTGCAATGCGCAAACTCTGATGACAGACGGTAAAAACTTGAAGAAAGGAATTTGCTCAGGGATGCCCGCCTGTCCGTGTTTATTAGCATCAGACGAGTTTAACTCCACAACAAAACAAGTGGGTGTTTGGGCCGCTTTTAGTTTTTTCACCTCTTCCAGATCTGGACAGAAACTGCTGCGGCTCGGCTTCTCGATATGGATCTGATTTCATCCGATGCAACTTTTGGAAAACTCTCCTATGAGTGAAACAAACAAACAGCATTTTCCTTTGGCCTTCTGGACACAGAAAACTTTACAAATTTTACAAAACCATCCTGGTGTTTATCCCCATGCTCGGAGCGGAGACGTAGCCCTCACACATCTGCAGTTTTCTTTTTCCGACAGTTTGTTTGTGCAGTTTTCAGCAGGAGGTCGACCTCCTCGCCTGTCCATGTGAACATCTCACCTTGCTCACTTCTTTCTCTGCACAGTTTTTGACATTATTAACGTCTTTATTTACTTATACATTTATTTATTTATCATTGTTGTTCACATTTTTAACTATAATCTGTATTTGCATTTTGTAATCCAGCAATGTCAAGCCATTGCGGTGGCCGGCATGGAAGGGATTCTCCTCTCTCTGTGTTTTTTTTTTTTCTCATTTTTCTTCTTTTGGGGTTTTCTGGGAGTTTTTTTCTTGCGTGTTATGAGCATTTACATCATTATCTATAAACTGTGGACCTATAAAGCCTTTTGACACTGTAAGAATGACTATAAAGGCACTAAATCCTCCACTCCTCAGCTTCCATCCTCACAATTTCAGCCTGTCTTTGCGTTTCTGCAAACCAAGTACGCTGAAATGTCACGTTTCCAAGTTTCCGGACGCGGAAATAGTTTAGGTGGCTGACAAAGCCCAAGAAGCAAAAGAAAGTGGCTGAAGTAGCTGATGGGTGAAGGTTACTGGTCGCATGGCGTTGGTGCAGCGTCCATCACACTGGGTCTGTGTGTAAACGCTGATATTAAATGTATTTTTTGTATTTAATGTTGGCTTCTCGATGCATTTGTTGGTTTGAAGAAATGACACACACACAAAACATTTCATTCTGGCATCCAGGTCAGAATTTTACTTTTTGCGTTCTCAGGTATGTAGAGATATTTCTGCCAACACTTGCGTATGGATGTGTTTTTTCGCCTAAAAACACAGAAAAAAGTTTCTTTTTCCAAAACCCACGTAGACATGACCTCAGCGTGTTGCTCAAGGGCACTTCAGCAGGTCGAGTGCTTGAACCCTGCTGCACCTCTGTCCTGCCAAACTGAGCCCGAAACAAGTTGTTTAGCTTCAGGGACACACTCCGCTGCCAGAACAGTATGTATGCTGTATATTTTATGAAAAAAAAAAAAAAAAAAAAAAAATCACATTTTGAAAAAAAAAAAGGTAAATTCATCACTCCATCGCTCAACATTCAGCTGCTTCCGTCCTCAGGCAGGTTAATATTCAATAGTGAAAGGTGTTAAAACAGCCTCTAACCTCAAGTTTTTTTTTTCTTCATAAATGAATGTGCACGTAAGTAAGGGAATAAGTAAAGTTTATTTTTACAGCACAAAGACAAAGGTCACAAAGTTAGGAGGTCACATGCTGTGTAAAATATCTTAACAAAATATTAAAAAGTAAAAAGTGAATGTGTTCCAACAGTGTTATATTTTTCAGAAGGTGGATATGACATGAAAGCCATAACTACTGCCAAAAAAAGCATATTATAATACCACAGCACTAAATAAAATAAAAATCTCATCTCTCAAAGGTTAGACCTCTTGAACATTTAGCCGGGCGAAAAAAAGGAAAAACCGTATCAGCTGAACAAAATGTATTCAACAGTTATTGACTCCGTTTTGCTGGCCGTAAGCTAATGTGTTAATGCGCATAATCCAAAAAATAAAACCCACACAAACACAAACTGCTCAGCCACCTGCAGCTCTCCTGTTGCATCTCTCCATCCCTCCATCTCTCTTTTCCTGCCTCCCTCTTTCCTCCCTCTCTCTCTCTCCCCTCACGACTCACATCAGTATCTATTATGACGTTTTATCTTTATTACCCTTAATCTTTTCTCTCTCTCTTTCCCTGCTCTTTCTTCCCTTTAATTGTTGCCGTTATATTTCCGTTATTAACACATCATCTTCTTAATTTAATCAAGAAATGTGGTTGTTCTGTTTATTGTCTGACTGCTTACCGTCTGTCCATATATGTACTTATATACGCATGTGTGTGTGTGTGTTTGAATATGTATGTATTCATATACAGTACAGGCCAAAAGTTTGGACACACCTTCTCATTCAATGCGTTTTCTTTATTTTCATGACTATTTACATTGTAGATTCTCACTGAAGGAATCAAAACTATGAATGAACACATGTGGAGTTATGTGCTTAACAAAAAAAGGTGAAATAACTGAAAACATGTTTTATATTCTAGTTTCTTCAAAATAGCCACCCTTTGCTCTGATTACTGCTTTGCACACTCTTGGCATTCTCTTGATGAGCTTCAAGAGGTAGTCACCTGAAATGGTTTTCACTTCACAGGTGTGCCTTATCAGGGTTAATTAGTGGAATTTCTTGCTTTATCAATGGGGTTGGGACCATCAGTTGTGTTGTGCAGAAGTCAGGTTACTACACAGCCGACAGCCCTATTGGACAACTGTTAAAATTCATATTATGGCAAGAACCAATCAGCTAACTAAAGAAAAACAAGTGGCCATCATTACTTTAAGAAATGAAGGTCAGTCAGTCTGGAAAATTGCAAAAACTTTAAATGTGTCCCCAAGTGGAGTCGCAAAAACCATCAAGCGCTACAACAAAACTGGCACACATGAGGACCGACCCAGGAAAGGAAGACCAAGAGTCACCTCTGCTTCTGAGGACAAGTTCATCCGAGTCACCAGCCTCAGAAATCGCAAGTTAACAGCAGCTCAGATCAGAGACCAGATAAATGCCACACACAGTTCTAGCAGCAGACCCATCTCTAGAACAACTGTTAAGAGGAGACTGCACCAATCAGGCCTTCATGGTCAAATAGCTGCTAGGAAACCACTGCTAAGGAGAGGCAACAAGCAGAAGAGATTTGTTTGGGCCAAGAAACACAAGGAATGGACATTAGACCAGTGGAAATCTGTGCTTTGGTCTGATGAGTCCAAATTTGAGATCTTTGGTTCCAACCATCGTGTCTTTGTGAGACGCAGAAAAGGTGAACGGATGGATTCCACATGCCTGGTTCCCACTGTGAAGCATGGAGGAGGAAGTGTGATGGTGTGGGGGTGTTTTGCTGGTGACACTGTTGGGGATTTATTCAAAATTGAAGGCACACTGAACCAGCATGGCTACCACAGCATCCTGCAGCGACATGCCATCCCATCCGGTTTGCGTTTAGTTGGACCATCATTTATTTTTCAACAGGACAATGACCCCACACACCTCCAGGCTGTGTAAGGGCTATTTGACCAAGAAGTAGAGTGATGGAGTGCTGTGGCAGATGACCTGGCCTCCACAGTCACCGGACCTGAACCCAATCCAGATGGTTTGGGGTGAGCTGGACCGCAGAGTGAAGGCAAAGGGGCCAACAAGTGCTAAACACCTCTGGGAACTCCTTCAAGACTGTTGGAAAACCATTTCAGGTGACTACCTCTTGAAGCTCATCGAGAGAATGCCAAGAGTGTGCAAAGCAGTAATCAGAGCAAAGGGTGGCTATTTTGAAGAAACTAGAATATAAAACAAGTTTTCAGTTATTTCACCTTTTTTTGTTAAGCACATAACTCCACATGTGTTCATTCATAGTTTTGATTCCTTCAGTTAGAATCTACAATGTAAATAGTCATGAAAATAAAGAAAACGCATTGAATGAGAAGGTGTGTCCAAACTTTTGGCCTGTACTGTATGTACATCCATGTATTGTTTTTAAGCATTGGTTTTTATCTTATTGCATGTTAAGCACTTTGTAACTGTGTGTTTTAAAAGTGCTATATGAATAACGCTTTACTTGCTGACTCAGTATATAGATTACTTTAAAAAAAAAAAAAAGTGATGATGAAAAATATCCAGTGATTTTGTTGACACACATCACAGAGTTCTGCATCCATAATTAAACAAACAAACAAAAATAAATCCACTGCTGGTAGTACTTTTGGGGATTTTGTTTTGGTTTTTTGTATTTGTGATGTGCAGTATCTTAGATATTGCTGCTTCCAGCTTGAGGTCCTTTTGGCCTCTTGGTGGCGCTGTGGTTGTCAGATCAGTGTCATTTCGTCGATGCTGGTTATCGTTATACAAGCACATCGACGTCGTTGCCCAAAGGTTCGTCAGATGCTGTGCGTGAAAGCTCAGCTCCTTGTTGGCCTGATGGTGGCGCTGTGGTGGGCCAGTCAGGTTTATATTCAAAATCATTCCTCCAAGTTTAATCCAAAACAGGCGGCCGAGGCTCATGAATTCCCTTCTAAAGGCTTTTTTTCCCCAGGTAAATCATGCACAGAGCAGACACACCAACATGACCAACCTCATAATCATAAATAAAATTAAGAAATAAATACATAAAAAGACCAAATAAAATCACAAACATCCAGAGTGACAATATCCGACATCCAGAACTGGATAAAGTCTGTCAATTTATTTTAAACTCACACCTTTAAACATCACGTTGGGGCTTTTGGGTGAAAACTGTCCCCAGATGATAAATACAATTATTCTGTGAGGTAAAATATTTATATTAATTGCTCAGTTAAGAATTGATTTGAATCTAAGGTTCTTTAAAAATACATTGCACAGCCAAATTTCATCTGGGAAAAAAAAATAATAGCTACGGGTGATTGCAAGACTGCACAGCAGAATGAAAAATGGGAAGGAATCGACTGTAGAGCCCTGAATGTGTTCTGCTGCTGTTTGTGCTTTTCAGTTTCTAGACGTGTTGGTTCTGTCTCTCATCTCCTGGACATCTTTGAAAAACGGTGAGCTGTTTCGTTTGACACTGAGCTTCTTCTTGTTGGCCATGTAACCCAGCCACACACAGAAAAATAAAGGTGCTAACTGGAACCACAAATGGTTCCTTGGATGATGCCATAAGGCCTATTTCCACCGCAGGAACTTCGGGGTAATTTTACGGGGCCGGGGCCGTTGTCGCGTGTCTCCACCTCCGGAACCACCCCGAAAGAGAGAGTTCCTGAACTTTTACAGGGGCTAAAAAAAAGGCCCGGCCTCGGGGTAGGGACTCTGAGCGGCCCCAAAAAACTCCCGGGTGGGGTTTGGGGTTTACTTGGTGCTGATTGGATATACTCACGGCGCGATGTGGTGTCAACAGAAAGCGACAAAATAGCCGGCATTTTTAGGGACGCTAGCTTTAGCTAATGTTAGCTAACGCTGGGGTCCCTAGCAACCCGACCAACACTACCAAGCTAATGCTAACGTGCTAGCTAACGTTAACAACACACTTCTTTAACAACACGCATTTTGATGCCCCAGTCAAATGATCGCATAATGATTACATCACATCCAGAGCCCGGTAACTTTACAGGAACCTTCCTCCTACTCGGCCCTCTCAGTGGAGACACGGCAGGTGAGAGGGCCGAGCGAGAGGACGTTCCTGTAGCTCCTGTTTACCAGGGGCGCCGTATATGGGGGAAACGTTAGGACAATTCCAAGGGCCCTTGCCTGATAGGGGCCCCCAAAAATAGGTAAAAACTAATATAAAATTATTAAACCATCATCGAGTAAATATATATATATATTTTCTTTTTCATGGGGCCCAAAATTCCTGGCGGCGCCCCTGCTGCTTACCAAATACTACCAGGAACTTCTTCGGTGGAAACGGGCCTATAGATGAACCATTTTTGGTTCCACGAAGAACCGTTTATCAAGAGGTTCTTTAAAGATCCATTTGTGTGGATGCCTCTTTCCTCAAAGAACTATCAAATAGGGTTTCTTCAGGAATGATAAATGTTTTGTTTCTGAAGAACTTTAGCAAACATAAGTTCTTTAACGAGCAATTTTTAAGAAAGTTCTTTGTGGACCCAACTAGTTCAGAACAGAACCTTTTTTTAAGGGTTCTTTAGTCATTTTTCTGGGCGTTTGAAATCAAATGATTGTGGTCAGGTTGAAAACCAACAGGAACATGTTGTCGGCCGGTTCTCATTGTTCCTTCATTGGGTTCCAGACGAGGCATTAAAAATGTCAGTCATTGTCTGTCATTACTCCATTCACTTTGGAAATAATCTGCACATTACTCCACAATGAAAAGAACTGTTAGCTGCTGCCGCCACCAAATAACTTCAATAAACATGAAGAACCTTTAGGGCTTTAAAGAACCACAGAAAGTGAAGAACCAGCCCCTAAATAAAGAGGTTCTTCAGCTGCTGATGGTTCTCAGAGAGCCAGAGAGCGTTTTGAAGAACGATTTGAGAACTATTATTTTTCTGAGGTTCTGTTTACGAGGGTGCAGAGGGATGAGATATTTTTTCGGTGGGGATCTGATGTTGGAACGAGCCTCCTCTCCCTCTGCGGTTTGAGTCTGGTCCCTTTTGTTTGCACTAAACAGGCTGCAGTGCTGCTGTGTTGATGTGCTGGGCCGTGTTCAAAATGACAAACGCTGTTGGACAATATGACTGTCAACAAGGTCGCCGGGCTGCTGCAGATTATTCCTCGCAGCAACAAGTGTCACATGTGCGAGTCTAAATAGAAAAGAGTTTCCATCAGGACCCAACAACAATATTTATCAATAGAGAAACGCGACTCCATCCATCCTCCTCTGTCATCATGAGTCCTTGGTGGATGCAGTCCGTTTTGTTCATATTCAGGCGCGCTGTGGCGGTGCTTTGTAACAACAGAGGCACTCTTGCATTTACATTTTGTGTAACTGCTGAGACGTTCTCATTTGAATGTTAAATTACCAAACGGTGAGCTCCAAGTTGCGCGGTTTCATCTGCATTCAGGGGGATTCACATCCTGGAGAGGAAAATGGAATAAAACTTCTTTCAATTCGCCTCTTTTGCCCTCTTAAAAAAAAAAAAAAATCAAACTTCAGCCGTAAGTGAAAATGTTATGTTTTGCTGTCTTTCCTCATATAAAGGAAAATGTACTCTTAAAGTAGATTCAGTAAAGTAGATGCACCTGAGCTCATCATGCTTTACAGATCGACTTTGCATACAACGGCACAGTCGTATGGTAATACGCCACCGGCTTCCCAGATGCATTGTGCGTGTGACACCAATCTCCTTGCAGCCACATCTGGCACCATCATGGAGGTTAAGTGGAGAATTAACTGTGAGGAAATAACCTCTAAATATACAACAGCCAGGCTAGGAAAAAAAAAAAAAAAAAAAAAGCTACAGCAGAAAGAGAGGTTGCTGTGGTGCGTCTGGAGATGCATTCAGGGACGTTCTCAGGTAAAGTGAACGGTGTGATGAAGTGGATTTGTTTGTAAATGTCACGCAGTGAAGTGTCCCGTCTGTAGCTCCAGTCCCGACTCCAAAACATGGAAAGTTGCAGCTCGACAAGAGTCGGCTCAGTAAACCTGTCTGTGCCAGGCTGATTCAGCTCAGCCACCAGTTTAAATCATTTTCTCACCACCAGAAAAAAAAATTCACAAACTGTGATTTCTGTTACAAAGGACTTGGACGACAACAACACTGTCTCTAACAAGTTATATTCTCACACAACTCAACTGCATTCTTGATTATGTTTAGGGGGAAGCACATTTTGTTGTAGGTGACTGTTGTTTCTGATGCACCATAAATATGTTTCTAATCAACACATCTTGTATATCAAGTTGTATATCAGTTTCATTACCTTTAGCCACCAAAACCACTTGGCTAAGGTTAGGGAAAGGTGAGGTTTAGGCATAAAAAACACGAACACCACTGTCGCTTCACGCTGGACTTGGATGTCTGGTTAAAGGTTTGTTGTTTGACCCGACCGATATGTTACAAACAACAAAGTACGTTCCCTTAGAAGCGCAAGTGAGAACGCAGTTTAGCTGTATGAGAATGCAGATTTTAGGAGACGGAGCTCTCGACAAACAGCAGCAGAAAGGCAATGAAAATGTCTGATTCAAATGCTCAAACTCTTTGTGCAGCATAATGCAAGTTTTGACTTTCTTTTTGTATGTTCACTACATCCCAAACAAGCGTCTTTTTTACTAAAACCACTTCCAGAAAATGCCTCGTGCAGAGCTGGACGTCCTGTCCGGCAAAGTGAACCTGCAGGCCAGCCATCACTTACCAGCAGAGCAGCAGAGCAGTGACTGATGGGCTGATGGAGAAGGGCGGATCCACCGACTGGCCTACCTCCGATCCTCTGATTGAGAATTGATTCGCACATTAAAATATCGATAACAACTGTTTTCTTTAAATAGTCACAATGAATAAAATGTTGAGACTCTTTCGCCGCCTTAATCTGATGAATAATAACTCCTGAAAAGGGCAATAATGTAAATGAACATTGTTTTGAAGGTGGTTGAACGACTAAATATGGGCTTTACAACTGCTGTTATTATGCAGGAAATAAAGACTGGAGTTTATCTGTTTTATTAATAGTATGGCAATGTTTTGTTATAGCTTTAGCAGACTTTTAACAGTCTTTTAATAGTATTGGTATCAATATTGGAAGACTAGCCCTGGTATTACTCGGTATTGGATAAAAAAAGCCCATCTCTAGTGGCTGAAGTCTGACTCTGTGCACTGACTGAAGTGTAATTAGCTGTGATTTGGTTGCTTACAAGCTGAAACTATCTGAACACAAATCCATTAGACGAATCAGTGATGAAAAGATCAGCGTCAAGCCAAAAACAAAACTCTCTTCTGCTGAGATGTCGAAGAACGTACCCCGCTGTTCGGCTGCTTTCATAAAAGCCGACTACGTTCCCAGAGTGTCTTTACCCAGCCATATCTGACCGTGTGTAAATCTCATGAGCTACGCAGCATATGGTGTTGACTGGTCTCTTTAAAGATGCGTGCCAAACGTATTCTCACCGACGATTTCGCTCCGCTGACGGCGAACAAGGCCAAATGTGCAGAAGGCTAACTTCAAAAACAGGATAACAAAAGGACAAAATGTAGAGATTTAGATTGGGCTCCCAGATGATCTACAAATCTCCTCTCAGTATGTGGCCACGTCAGTATCTCGGAGAACATTCCAGCGTGGGACGCACTCAAAACATTGGCAGCGGGCCACCTCCTTCCTTCCACCGCGCCGTGACTCCGTTACATAACGAGACGCCGGGAGACGGAGAGGAGCGGATTCCTTTGTCAGGGTTCAAAGTGCAGCGCGAACAGATAATGGCCTTCTTTTATCAGCGCTGCCTAGTAATGAGCTTGTTCATCACCTAGGGGAAGAGGGAGGAGGCGAGGGGAGGAGAGGGTTGGAGGTGGTGGGGGGGGGTGGATGGGCGCTGAGGAATGCCCATCCATCAGGCGCCGATCCCAGGGTCTGGCCTGATGTGCGGCCCCCTGAAACCTCCAGACCTCTTCATCACTGTCTGTGTACACAGGAGTGGGAAAGATATTCAGCGCTCGGCCCCAAGTATGCAGGAAGAAGAAGAAGAAGAAGGACCCCGACGCTGCCAGCGCCGGGGTTTCATTATAAAGTCATCCCGTGTTTCCAGGACAGGGTGTCACGACACGTATTTATGTGGCGATACCAAAGATAAATTTGTCTTTTTTTTTTTTTTTTTTTTTTGCTCGCCCCGGCTCGGGGAGGTAAGAGCGCACCCAGCACATTTTGACACCCAACGCCGGGCTCGCACGAACATTAGAGCCATGTAATGTCCCCGCCACGCCGCAGCCACTGAGCGTCAGCGAAAACTCACAGCAACATCATACATAATTAACGGATATTTTTCCTCACTTTTTCAAATCACCTGCCACGCCGTGCCCACCCAGGCTGCCACGGGTGAAAAAAAGAAAAAGAAAAAGAAAAAGTAGACAAAGAAAAAGGAGAAGAGGGAGAAGGAAAAACACACCTCCTTTGATATCTCTTTATCTTTTATACAAAAAAAAGGCATTACACATATTTTATCATAAAGTATATCCATTTTTAGATAGAAAACCAGTGGGCAGGAGGTTGGTAAATAGAGGGTTCAGAGGTTTTTAAATAACTTCAGATAACATATAAGCGCATGACTGAACTCATAACTAATAACTTATGAAATACAGTTCGGAAATAGAGAAATTCTGTCTCAACAGGTGTGGCAGCCAATCACGTGTGATGAAAGTTGGAGGAGAAATTGATTCACATCTTAACCAAACACGAGGAGACTCGTCTATGAACAAGTATGGATCCATATTACCTTTCTACTTTCCATATGCGCCTCTGTTTTCCCGTATTAATCCATGTCACCCTTTTGCCACCCACAAAATGAAATTAAAGTTGAGATGCCATCCAGAGCAGCCACTTCAGTTCACAACAGCTTCCATATCAGCATGAAAATGATTTTTATTCTTCTACCGTGCCATAAAACGTTGGATAAATTTTGTGCTCTTTTAGTTTGACAGTGAACTTCTGCATGCATAATGATAGTTTGGGGTATTTCAGCCTAAGGAAATAAAATCTGTACTCGAGAGCTGCACAGGTCACTGGTAATGAACCTGGACTTTCACAGGTTTTCACTTTGACTTTGTCTTTTCTTCGTCTGCTGAGCCGTGGCGGCCAACGCGGCTCATGCCAGCTGCCCGGTTCTCCTTCTTCTTCCTCTGATTATACCAAACAATACGGCAACATTACATAAACATAAACACAACGGAAGACGCATCACTTTTTTTCCCCCAGGAAACACCGAGCAGATGCTGGTTTCGTCTTTCAGTCACAGGTTGAACCAGATCTGTCTTTTCTCTGAGTCGCTCTGGGTTGAACGCTTACATGCAAACGGAGGCGTCCCGAACCTCTGGAGACCAACAAACCTTCCAATATGCCAGATTGGCCGAGGTGTAAAATGTGCAGGACTCACTCTTGGCTGGTTGTGTGTGTGTGTGTGTGTGTGTGTGAATGTAAAAGCATATGGAAGGTTTCCAGGAGACGAGGGCCTGACGGACTCCCATCCCCCTGCAGGGTCGCTGACCTCCACTCTCCTTCTGGTTTAACAAGCAACCCCCCCCCAGACCGACAGGACATATGAGCTGTGAGGGGGAGAGGGGCTGTGTGTGTGTGTGTGTGTGTGTGTGTGTGTGTGTGTGAAGTGAAACCTTGCTCTGGGGAAGATCTCGTTCTACTGGTCGACCTTGAATGATCTCACTGACATCACCGATCGCTCTGAATATGAATACAGTCCTCTCTCTCCTTTCTGAAGCTACGGCTGTTCCCAGTGAGGGGATTCAGTATTTGGGGGTTTTGATTCCACACCGGGACGCCCCGCTCTAAAAATACACACCGTCACGCCGCTCGGAGGCACTCTGGATAAAAGTGTCCGTCGGACGATATATGTCATTTTGAGTTTTGCTTGTCAAACGAGTGTGCAGTCAAACGCTGACGCACAAATGCACTGCAAGCACTTTCCCTCTGTTCACTTCCAGTAACTGCATGTTTACATTATAAATAGTCGCTGTGACCAGAATACATCAGTCTGTTATAGCTGAAGCACTTCTCCCTCTGAGGACTGACTATTACAAGGAAAAGAAGCTGCTGATGGCCGATATTTTGAGCCGATACTCACTAATATCTTTACATTTATGCAAAAAAAAAAAAAAAAAAAAGAGAAACTGTTAAAAACTATTACGAGTAAATCTCATTTTAATGAATTGTTTGAATGCGCAAAAATGAACAAAGAGCAAACTGAAAATGCAAAATAAAAAGGTAAGAGAGATACTGTTGAACAATATTAATGAGGGAAGACATGGAGATGCTGATATCTGACGTTGGGAAAAAAAAAATGGCATATGCTTTTTGCTATTGAACTGGAGAAACAGGCACGTCTGAGCTCCACTTGCAGTGACTTGCCCTGTCATATGGAGCGGCTGCTTTTTTTTTTTAAATAGGTTACTGTGCCGCAGAAAAACGTAGGCATTACTCTGCAAGATCCTGGAGGCTGTTGAGGTCGAGGTTTAGCACCGGCTGCTTAAACAAATGATGCGAGCAGCAACAGAAATATTGTAAAAACAGGACCAGGCGCCCCGCTAATACAAATTATCGAAAGGTCATTCTGCCAAGAGATTGTTCGGTTAGTAGTTTGGAGGAAAATTGTCCGTCCACTTGCAGCTGCACGCTTATTTGATCACTGTCACTCTGTGTAAAAGCAGCTTCTTCCTCTCAGCTCTTGTTTGCATACTCAACCTCATTTTTCGACCTTCTCTTCTCCAAAACAAGATGCAACATCATCGCAGCAGCCCGGCAGTAAACACCCATGAACACAGCGATAGCTTCGACATCGTCCACGTTTTTTCCTGTCCTGCTGCTGTCAGTGACCGGACACCATCTCCTAATCTACATCCAGTTCCTAAGTTGCGGCGGGAACGTGAACAAACAGGAGGCTGGGGTGCCGGCTTCGCCCTGGGACCCTCCATCCTCCGAGAGCGAGATCCGGGAACTTGTTGGTGGAATCAGCTCTGCCACAGCTCTTCACTAAAGCATGAATAAAGCGTTTAAAGCTGCCTAATAGTGCTGATGTAAAATAAATAAATAAATAAATAAAGCCTCTTTGCGCGTGTCATGGTCATGCATATTTAATTTATATGTAAATATCATTATTCTCCTGCATGTAAGATCCACTGAAAGGCGGCGTTAAGAGAGTGTGGTCACTCAGGATGACTGATGCACCGACACCTGCAAGTTTCTTTCTCACAATGAATTTTTTTTTTTTTTTTTAAATTTAATCCTTATTGTTCTTCTTTCCTCAGATTCAGATTCCTTTATTCAAGCCCACTCCTCTTCCTCACTTGTTCACTTGACTATGTTGCTTATATTTGAAAATACCAATGGATACATCCTTGAAAACACAACAATAACAACAATAAAAAAATAAAAAAAAATTGGAGAATGCCCCAATTATAAAGGCGCTTTAGGCTGCGAGGGGTGCCAGCCTTGGTGGAATCGTCTCAAAGCCGAAGCAAATTTCCGCTCGCAATCGGCGATAAAGGGGCTATTGACTCGTGCGGCGTTCTTATCGTGGACTTGTTTTGCGCCACAACTTTGATTTGCATAAATTTCTTAAGAGAAGGAGATGAAAAAAAAAAAAAAAAAAAAAAAAGTGTAACTCTTGGCTGAAGCAACTGAGGCACAAAGGGAGAGGCACAAACGCTGAGTGTGTTTACAGTGAAAGCTCGAACTCTTATCCCAGTTAAGGTCATATTTAGCGCTACATATGCCCGTGTAGAAGAATAAACCAAATATTCTGAGCGTCACCATGGAAACTGAACTTACACAGACGGTAAATTCAATAAGGTGGGGATAACATGTCTGGGCATCGTAGCTACTCTTATTGGCAGCGCTGGAATAAGAGTTCAGCCAAGCTATTGTGCTGTTGTATTGAATTATTATGATAGCGTGGCGATCTTTCAAAATAATGGCCCGGGTTCCTTCCTTCCCGAGCTGAAGTGTCCTTGGTAAAAAAAAAAAAAAAAAAAAAAAAAAAAACCAAAAAACCACATGTAGTTCCAATAAGTTCTTTTTATCGATTTTCCAATAAAAAATACATTCATACAGAAACTATTTTACAAAACAATTTCAAATGAAAAAATCTTGTTATGCCATAAAACAAACAAAAATAGAACCTCAATATTTTATCTCCATGTTTATCCAATAAAGATTCTCTAGCTAAAGATAGGGCCTCTTCGCAGGTCTTTGAAAGGTCAAGAGAGAGAGAGAGAGAGAGAGAGAACAAAAAAAAAATATCACATGGCAAATAAAAAAATTAATACTTAACGGGCACCAGAATACAATATTGGATGACATTTCAAGTGTCCAGAAACAGTTCACGTCTTTAAAATTGTTACCTTGGGGTGTTTTTTTTTTTTTTTTTTTTTTTTTTTTGGAAAGATGACAGGCCACAGGTGTTTGCACTTCTGATGCCTTTTGTGTTTGTTTTTTTTTGTTTTGTTTCCGACCTTACAATAGCTCTACCGTGTTTTTTTCCCGATCAAATCATAAAACATAGATCTTACAGAAGCAAACAAACAAATGAGAATGGAGTGTGTCTATTTTACAATTCCTCAGCCTCTTTTCTTCACCGGTTCGTCTCTATAAACACACGCTCTTATTTTCCTCTTTTTTTTTTTTTTTTGGTCCCGTACCCCTTTAAAATAGAAGCTTCCTTACAAAATTCTCTTAGTTTACAATGTACATATCTTTGCATTTTCAATATTTCTCCGTGTAAAAGGAAAAGAAAAGGGGGGCCAACTGAATTCTTCTTTAATGCTTACCAGACTGACCTGTACAATTATTGTTACAACAAGGCTGCCCGTGAGATAAACCAGTAAGCGAGACACTGACAAGACGTTTTTTTTATTTTTTTTATGACCACTTATACGCCAGCCACAACCTTAAAACACTCGTGTGTGTGTCATCCCCAACGCGTCCACGTCTGCATGTGTGTCGCTTTTCAAGAAAACGTGCCGCTGCTCTCCTGTAAAAACTTTTGGAAACTTGACGAGGACTGAGAAAAGCTCGCTTCCAGCTTGTCTCGAGTTTCTCCTTTAGAAAGTTTTTCATGAGCCAGAGGTTCGCAGAGAAGCCGCCTGGGGTTTTAGCGCTGAAACGATTAGTCTTTTAATCGATGGAGAGTGAAAATAATCAGGTAAAAATGTCTTTTATCAAGTGAAAATGCCAAAAAGATTCCAGCCTCACTAAGGTCACCGAGATGCTAAGATTGTCGTATTTTTCTCTCTTGAAATTGTGATAAACTTAATGGTTTTTTAGATGCTGAGCGATCTGAGGACATCACTTTGGGCTCTGATCACTTCCCGTGAGACTCTGTCAGGATATTTTGACACTTTATATACTAAATGAGACATGGATAGTTAGATAGGTATCAACTTTAAGAAGCAATATGCAATCAAATGCCTTTAAATATCTTTACTGATTGAGGAATTTGGCATTTTGTGACCTTTTTCAAAAACATGATGTTCCACTGCTAGGCAAAATGAATCAAATTATCAATAATAAAAGTGTTTTTTCTTTTTTTTTTAAGGAACAAAACGATCGATAGCTTGACAATGAAGCTAGTCATTAGTTGCAGGTCAACTGGGGCTCCAAGGTTTTTGCAGGACAGCAGCAAAACATGCACAACAACAACAACAACAACAACACACTGGAGGTGAGGCGGGTTCACGTGAGTCTGGATCCGGTTCAGGAGCTCAGACGCTGGCCTAATGAAGCAACCGCCGGCTCCCGACAGACTCCGTGAACACACACCGTCGACACAGCCGAGTGACACGGGCGTTGGAGACGACACATCCGCTCTTTAAGGGTGTGAGCGCTGGACGAATCAGAAGACGGCGGCGGCGGCTCGGGCCTGAGAGCAGCCCCGGGCGCGTCGCCTGCCATGAGAACTTGTTACCAAGACTGTGTACCTTTGACAGCAAGTTAAAGTCCATCTTAAGTGCATCCACACCACGTTATACTACACAGTAGTAAACCATTAGAAAAAAATGATTTTTTTTTTTTGTTTTAAGTTTTTTTTTGTTTGTTTTTTTTTCCAAGTGCTCCACAATTCTGTCTCAGACCTGGGTCGTTTTGGAGAATATGATTTTGTCTCGATATAGTTACGATATGATATAGTCGACGAACAATGCACAGAAATGTAAAAATGGCAGTCATTATGAAGCTGATATAGAGTTATGTTTTATTATTCAGGAGCCTGGAGGAGTTTTGTCGCGAGACAAAAGGGCAAAGGTGCGACTGTATGGATCAGAGCCTTTATAAAGCTATTCAATCACGCACTACTGCATTCGCAACCCCCGTGTGTGTGTGTGTGTGTGTGTGTGTGTGTGTGTGTGTGTGTGTGAGAGAGAGTGATCTATTTAACAGGACAAGGCCACTTACATAAGGCATCAGTAAGGTCAACAGTGCATTTACAGATAGAACGAAAGAGAAGAGCGAAAAGGAGAAAAACACAATCCCATGATCAAGACAGTTGCCAAGCAATAGTGGTATCCCCAACGTATCAATAGAACAAAAAAAAAAAAAAAAAAAAATGACTGCCTTATGTTTTTTTTTTTGTACAATACTATGATATTGAGTAATATGTAGGTAGCTGCTCTCGAATGGATTTTTGTTGTCCTATAAGCAAACAGGTGAGCAACACATCCCCAGATCCCATGCAACTTCTGTTATAATGGCAATAATTGTTTGTGTACAACCGTTTTTTTTTTTTTGTTTTGTTTTGTTTTGTTTTTTTTTCATCGTTTCGAGATACAGAGCTTACACAATGGACAACAAAAAGGAGCTTTATAGCGTGTACGTTTTGAGACAGGCTACGTAATACATTGCACATTTAATAGCTGCACTAAACATGACAACCTCCCACTTTTTTTGTTTTTTAAAAAAAAAAACAGGGAGCTGTAATTCCTCCTCCGGGCAGAAAGGGGGCGCTCTCTCTCCCACAGCGGCGTTGCGATCCCGACACCCCCCTTTCACTCTACAGCCAACAGACTCAAACAGCACAGACAAAACCTCTTTTTTTTTTTTTTTTTTGGCTTGCATTCATTCTCAGTGAGACAACAGATAACGTCCCGCCCGCCCCCGTCCCGCCCGCCCCCTCCCATAATAACATCATCCAGTCCTCGCCATTCACTCGCAGTTCCACAACGCAAGCTCCATCCGCTCGGTAAGCCGGCACAGGCATCCAGTCGCAGGCACTCAACAGTCCTCATGCGCACGGGCAAACACACTGTCATTGGAGGAGCGGCAACCCCCTGCAGGAGTCCCATAATCCTCCAGGAAAAAAGCGTCGAACACCATACAAGAAGAGTGTCTCTTTTCCGCCTTCTCCGGCCCAGATTTCCCCCCCCTCCGTCGCACTCCTCCGTTTTAAAAAAAGCCTTTCTTTCTCGAGAGCAATCTCCACAGCGAGGTGTTGGAGGCACTAAGTATGGTGCAAATAATAGCCTGCTTTGCTTTCTCTCGCTTTTTTTTTTTTTTTTAACTTTCCCCCGCTGGCTGGAAACACAGGGGTGTCCCCCCCCGTAACTCTCTCAGGACACCCTGGCCTCTCGGATCCCCCACACAGGTCAGGGCACACAACCAGAATCAATATCGTCTCAGAGCTCTCGGCGCGGCGGCCATCTTAGATGTGCCTCTTCATGTGCAGCGCCAGATGGTCAGAGCGGGAGAAACACCTTCAGGAGGAAGACACAGAGCAGAGTTAGCCATCACATTGGTAACCGATGACGCTTTGAGGTAAATAACAACTTGATGAGCGGTAACACTCGTCATCCAGCCCCATTCTGTATCCAGTAGCTGCACAGGAAGTGATGCGTTTCTGGTTTGTTTGGAAGTAACCAAACAAAGCCACCGTGGCTGAAGAGACAAAGAAAAAGTGAAAAACAAAACTCCATCAGCAGAAAATCCAAGAGGAGAGACACGCACGGCGTTTGACTGACAGGTGCTGCTGAAATCTGACAGCAAAGAGTGTCAGATTGATATGAAACCCATCGTTTTTTCGACTGAAACAGCAAAAAGTGATTGTCAGCACGGCGGCTTTGACCCTTGACCTCCTTACTACTGTCTGCGATCTAAGAATGGGAACTGGCTCTTGCTGTTGCATTAACTCTGAGTCAGCCTGGATAACAACTAGAGTTCTCATCGGGCCTGAAAATTAAGACCCGACCCGACCCGGGCCCGACTGGGCCAGCCCGAGGCCCGACCCGACTAATTAGCCGAACTTTAGGCCCGACAGCCCGAAAAGAAAAAAAAAAAAAAAAAAACTGCCAAATTCGCCATTATTTAGCAGCGCCGGTCGGCTGCGGCACCGGCCAGCATCAGGCAGCTCACCTGTCGGCCCGCCTGATGCCAACTGATGGTGCCGCGGCATGTGCGGGTCAATACGGTAGTCTAGAAAACTGGCAATTTTTTTTTTTTTTTCTCGTGCGCCCCCAAGTAGATTGCGCCCTGGGCAGCTGCACTGCCCATAGCAGAAACCGTCCCTGCTGCCGAGTCTGCCAGCACAGCCGGATACTGCTGCAACTCTCTCTCACTTGTTTGCGCTGCACTCGCACAGCTGGTTGTCTGTCTGTCACTGAAAGTTTAGCCTCCAAATCCAATCCAGTCTCTCACTCTCTCCACCAGTCACATAAAAATGAAATGTTATAATCAATAACAGAACACATAATTCTATTTTTTTTTATTTAAAAAAAAAAAAAAATCCCCCACAGAACCCGAAGCCCGACCCGACCCGCCCAATTCACGTACATTTTAGGGTCGGGTCGGGTTCGGGCAGAATATGAGAACTAATAATAATAATAACAACACGACACGCTCTCTCACCTGTCGCAGTGACTGCATTTGAATGGCTTGGCTCCGGTGTGCTTCCTGAAGTGTCTGGTGAGTTCATCGCTTCGTGCAAAGCGCCACTCGCAGCCCTCCCATGAACACCTGTAGGGCTTCTCACCTGCAACGGCACCACACACCGAAAGGTTAACATCACCGAGAGAAAAAAAAAGCGTGCATTCTTTGACCAAAAAAGTTTATAAAAGTCTCAAGAGCTGTAGCGCTCGTGCCAGAAAGAAGCCACTGCTGTGCATACTAAGAAATGTTTTGCCCTTTAGAAATCTGAATTCTGAAGGAGTTGATCCTGCAGACGACGGAGGAGCCAATCGGTAGAAGTGAGTCATTTTCTCAATGAATTAATTACTTTACCTCGTGTTGTGCTGCCTCACTTCACCTCACCTTAGTTTAAAAAAAAAAAAAAAAAAAGCACCAGACTTAGTTATAATTTTGCTCTCTCGATCACGCTGTAAAAATATGCCACTTTTTCAGATAATGGGACGTCTCATTTTGGAGCAAACCCCCCCCAAACACAGACACGATGCACAATGTTTATGTGATTAAGTGATCTGCAAATTGCGATGCTGCAGCAAATATGATTAAAGGGCCTACGGGCAGATGCTTAAGAGACTGAGCAGGCCACTGTGAGTCGAGGAGAAAAAAAAAACAACCGTTCACTTTGTGGAGCTTGAAAGCTGTGGCATGCAGCTTTAAGGAGCTGCTCGAGCAGATACAGTAACTGGCTTATGTACTGAGGGCGCTGCAGGAAAAAAATAGAGCCTATTCCTAATGGTCCTGAAGGCCATTAACCATGTGGCTAACTTGGTTGCTGGAGAATGCCAGGAATGTGGCTTCCTCCGCTAATGGGCAGCACAGCTGTAAACAGCCTGGCAGAGGTCAAAGTTGATGAGGGAAACTGCTCACATTTGAACTCCTCACAAATAACTGCAAATGTCAGATTCCCATCGCTTTTCTTTTCTTTCTTTTTTTTTTAAAACAGAATGCAAAGGGGCGATTTTTCTTTTCCCATGGTGAAATCTGAGAACTGTTGATTTGTTTGCAGGATCCACATCCTCTGGGTCTCGCTCGCCCACAAAAGACAGTCCCTCCCCCTCCCGTCTCTCTCTCTCTGAGTTTATCTCCCTTCCCCCTGCATGAAGTCACGTTCTTCTGTGTGAATTAGGTCACAGTTGAGGGCATTCCTCCTGGCAAACTATTCAAAGCATGTGGGGGCATTTTCAGCACTCCGAGCAAGAAATCAACACCAGAGTGCGCCTGTTTTTCTTTTTTTTCTCTCTCTCTCTGTGCACAAACACTCACGACTAGAGGTTTTCACTCATCAGCTGTGGTGATAATGATTCCCTTGGCAAGGAATGTTTTGACAAACCTGAGGTCATAACCAGTCCGGGTGGTATTTCCCCCCTCGGGGCGTTCACACTCGTTACCATTCACATGGCGGCAATAAAGCTTCACCCTGTCGACTGTCTTTACCTGTGTGCGTGCGCTGGTGTGCTTTCAGGTGCGAACTCTTGGTGTACACCTTCCTGCACCCGTTGAAGTGACACCGGTGCACCCGCCTCCTCCCGTCCGGCGACGCCTCCCCGCTGGTCAGCCCCGTCCTCTCCAGGCTCCGGCCCACACCCCCAGTCCTTATTTTCCCGGGTGAGTGCAGCACAGTCTGTATCCCGCTCCACACTTGGGCGACGGAGCCCTCCTTGCCCAGCTCGGGCGAGGACGGAGGCGTGCTGATGACCGTGGAGCCCAGCTCCTCCCCGCCGTCGCCCAGAATGTCACTCAGAGGGTTGGAGGGGAAGTCGAGCGTGGGCGAGAGCTCCTCGGAGCTGTCCGAGGCCTCGCTGCTGGCGTCCGAGTGGAAGCTGCCGGCGTCCAGGTGCTGGGCGTCGTGATTGTCTTCCTCCTCCTTCACGTGGGGGATCTTTGGGTCCGACTCGCTCGCCTTGTCGCCGCAGGCCAGCATCAGCTTGCTCCACAGGTCCTCCTGCCCCTCGAACTTGAGGTCGGTGGCCGAGACGTAGGGCTCGCTCTGCAGGTATCTCTCCAACTCCAGGCATGTCTGGTAGAGGAAGGAGAGGCGAGATAGAAGTGAGCTCATGTGCCTTAAAGCCCTATCATGCGATGCTTCCCCTTCAACCGGAAAGTCCCTTCTCTTTTTTTTGTTTTTTTTTTGTGTGTTTGAGGGGGAAACACAAACTCCAGTGTTCATCCACAGCGTGCACAGTGTTTATTCTTAGCAGCGGCAGCAGCAGGAGGAAATGCTGTGACACTGTAGCACCACAGGCCCCGCTTCCTCCCTGCCTGCAGGAACCAGGCAATACACAATGTCCTATGCAGAGGATAGTCAAGTACATTGTAAGGGTGCCCTCTGAGGCCATATCAGGGAAGATTACAAGCACCACGTTTCCTTCTGAGTGTGTATGTGTGTGTGGAAGATGGTGGGGAAGAGGAGGAGGATGGGGATTGGGGGGTGCGGGGGTGGAGGGGGGGGGGTCATGAAATTTACATATGCTACAGAGCCCCCCAGTGGGTTAGGGAAGTGCTTGTAGATCTTTTAAATCAATTATTCAACATAATGTGGATTTAATAATGCATTTGGAGGCATCGCTAGAAATAACATAGCACACCAGGGACTGAGAGGAGGGAGGTCTGGTTCACGGGGGTCCATAAAAAGCCTGGCATGAATAGTGCACAAGCCGACCGGCCGACCGCGCTGAATTGTGGGCTTTTTTTTTTTTTTTTTTTTTTTTTTTTGCTCTCTCCAAAGGAAGTGAGAGACTTGAGACTTCCCCGGCCCGCTGCAGTCACTCAGCGCGGGCCAGATATCACGTCGGCCACTGACAGGCAACAAATGCAATGAAGTGGGCCGGAATTTACAGCGACTGCAACGAATATAAACTGTATCCTAATGTGATTAAAAAGCCTGTGCAAAATGTGTGTCTAACAGGCGCTCACCACTGAGGAATGAAAAAAAAAAAAAGTTGCATAGAGAGTGAGAGCTGCAAAACAAGCCCTTATACGATTATTACAGGAATATTATAGAGAGATCATAGAGAAGTGCAGGGAATAATACCACAAAGTATGATATAATCACCACAAACTCACTGTTTAAACCACTATAGGGATATTATAGTAATGTTATACTGATACTAAGACACTGAACGTTACGTAAGGGTGTACTAAACTTGTCATTAAGCACTGCACGCACACTATACGTCTACAGTGGGAAACCACAGTCGATATTATGGTGATTATTTTGGTGAGGGGAGCGCGTTGCATCCCTGGCGAGGTTTGGATTCCTGGGAGGGCGACTTGGCCCGGAGCCCGAGCAGATACGAGACAGGAGCGTGCTGCCAATTCATTTCACTTCGTTTCCCAGACCGAAAAAGACCGAGCGCGCAGCGACGCACGCACGCGCCACACGCGCACGCTCACGCACGTACGCACGCACACAGTTTTGGTATAAAACTCCACTGTTCTGTCATGCAAGGGCCGCGCGGTCGAGCCAGACTGCAAGAGAATCAGCCTCTCTCTCTCTCTCTCTCTCTCTCTCTCTCTTCAGTCTCTGTCAGTCTGTCACTCTCTCACCCGCGTGTGCGTATGTGCGTGTGTTGGAGAGAGAGAGAGAGAGAGAGAGAGAGCGAGCGAGAGAGAGAGAGCGTCCATTCAATCGCGAAATCTGCAACACAGCCTGTTTTTATTTTGCCACTAAACGGCTCTCCTGCCTGCAAAACATGCGCCGAAAATATCCGTAGCCCCACGCTGTTTTCACCTTTTGCATAATAACTACAGTAACGCAACACAGTGGACATTTAAATATACGCAAAAAAAAAAAAAATAGAACTTAAAAAACTAGACGTCACGAAACGAACATTATATCACCCAAGGAAATAAATAAATAAATAAGAGAAAACATCCTAAAGTAAGATAAGGTTACTGTAAACTCAGATACAGAAACACTATACGAGCTGGTGAGATTATTATAGGAATATTACAGAGATTTGTCGTTAGGGGAACTTGCATCACTTCCCTTACACACAGCACACTTTAATGTTGCGTTATAAATGTAAAGTGGCCACTTTAATGGGGCAATGTCACAACATTACTGCGCTAATTCAAACATGGGATTACGTAAACAAGTTTGACACGCAGCTGTCACGCCAGGCAAGTTCCCCCCCGAAATTATGAACATTTTTTTTTTTTTTTTTTTTTTTTTGCACTCTTGCACAAGATTCGGACTTCAGTAGCCTGCGGGGCGATCTGTCAAGTGGTAGATAACAGACGGAGGGAACAATTTGTTGTGTTACCTGCTGCCAATACTCTTCCAGAGATGGTAAAGCTGAAAAGTATCCGGTGTCGTGCACAATTTGGAGCTCCTGAAAGATGCTGCACATAGGGATGACATCCATTTCACTCCTAAGATGCAGCCACAAGTAGAGCCGAATTCAAGCTTGTAGAAAAACAGAAGTCTGCTGCGTTCAGGGAGAAGCCGGAGTCTTGGCTGTATTTGCATGTATAATAGTCTGGAGTCGTCGTGCGCTTCCAGTGGAGGTTTGCGCGTCTGACGCACCGTGAGCGTACAAACACTGAACTCCACTAAAGTCCGACGGCTCACTGTAAACTTCCCCCCCGATTCAAAATTACTGACAAACCCACCCCCATGTGATTACATTACGTTTCGGCACGTCTACCAATGGGCTTAGCGGGGCGCACCACCCGCCTACCAGGCCACCCCTGTCCAATGCTGTGACAGAACCGACTCATCCTGTCTGATGTGGTTGGTGCGCCGTCCAAATCGTCTCCGGTTCCCATTGGACCAGAGCGGAGCTATTTTTAGAGCACTATATATGAGCAGCACAATGAGGAAGTCAGGTTTCGACCGAGTCAAATGTAGTTCCAGCTCTCCTCAGCGCAGCAGCAGCGGCAGCGGTGATATTACTGTTGGTTAGACACTTGGCAAAGACGCAGCAGCGTAACACCGTCTCCAAAACAGGCACATTTAGCCCCACTGTTTCATCACACACACACACACACACACTGCTGACATGCCTTCTTGTTGCACACTCAAGCCCTGAATGCGAAGATAGGAGATTTTTTTTTTTTTTACTCCCCAATAAAAACTCAATGCACGGCAGTAATATTCCGAAGCGCCTGCAACTCTCAGGAATCGTCTTGAGATCTGATCAATTTCTGTAGCCCCATAAAACGAATCTGACAGGCTTCCTCCTTGGATGGCCATGTAGAGCTCCACCAGGATTATTGAGAGCTTTGCTGTGACAGTGGAGCCAATTTAGGGAGCTATTAAATCACAACAGAGACGCCATAAAAGTGGTTATGCACAAAATACAGTGCAGGACATTGTATTGGCTGCAGCTTGGCGCACCTGAGTGCCTGAATAGACAGTTTTGCTCCAGATGATGGTGGTGTACATGTGTGTGTGAGTGCCAGTGTGTGTGTGTGTGTGTGTGTGTGTGTGTGTGTGTGTGTGTGTGTGTGTGGGAGAGAGAGAGAGAGATAGAGTTTGAACGTGTTTGTGTGTTCATCTCAATCACCTGTGGCTCTCGGTAAAGGAGAGCCTACTTACAGCAGCAAAGTTTGTTTATTATTCTAAATTATGACCATGAAACCACACTGCTGGTTTAGTAGTTTCCTCTAGAAGCAACAGGGAGAAACAGCCAATCACAATGAGGTAAAAAAAAAAAAAAAAAATAGTGCAGGCCACCCACTGAGCGAGGCGAGAGTTTCTAATATAAGATTTCCCTATAGCTCGAGCTGCTCTAGAGTGACAAGTTAAAAATACACACTGGTGCTCTTCTAGAGATATACCTCTTTTGCTCTGCTTTACATAAAAATACCTAAATAACACAGTTATGCAAAGTGTGGGCATGACCCTCCCCACGCACACAAACACATCAATATGTAGATATATGAGGATATTTATGTCCTAAACTTGGTTTCATTTGTTATAACAAAGTGCTATATCTGTTTTGAAAAAAAAAAAAAATCCCTGAAGTTCATTGTTTCATATCTCTAAAACAGATTCAGTCTTTAAAAGGGTCATAGTTTGGTCTACCAAGGGGTTAAGCTGCCTGCCAAATGTCATAAATTACAGTAAAGCTATAATTTCGTCTTAATTTTGTGCTTTCAATCACTTTAAGAGCAGGTGTAACTTTATTTTTACATGGAAAAAAAAATCCAATTTTGTCATGGTCATCAAGTGATTTGCTGTGGCTGTAGCCCAAGTGTTGAGCTATCATTACGCTCACTAACGCCTAACATACATGTGAGTAAAACGACATATCCAGTTGCATAAGATGTGGGATAAAGTTGAAGTCAAGCCGAACAACGGCGGCATTGACGGGTTAAAGGCAGAGCTGTGTGACAAACAACATATTTGGAACAGAGCACTATTGTTTGAGCCATCGGCCCGGGCGAGCGTCTCTACAACGGAGTCTCTTTTGTCGAGATCTCAGCTGTGGGCACATTCGCAACGCTCAGCAGCATCACATTTTGTCATGAGGCGATGGGTTTCGGGGACAGGGAGCACATGGGCCGGTCCCTGTCGTGACGAGGCTGATATGTAAGAGAAGGGAAGAGTCATGCTTCCCCGAAGTGCCGGTGCTGCGGTTGTGATTCAGAGCAGCTTGTCACTGTTGCAGAGAGAAAGTGGAACATACATAAAGCTGAAGGCTATACGGCTATGTATGTGTGTGTGTATGTAGATATAGATGCATACATTACATTTTGTAGCTGCAACAATGCAACCTCACATGCACATATGCAGGTCAAAGGTGACAACTCCAGACAACATCTGAACAGCAGCCGGTCAGCTTACACCTTAAAGTAAAGTGCACTGATGCTCCATGCTAACATTTTAGCATATGCTATGTTGCATGATAGCAGGCCTACTCCACACTCTGTGCTAGCACTTTAGCATAAGTTCAGTGACTGCAGACTCAATGCTAACACATTAGCATACACAATTTTGAGCCTCAGTGTCCACACCTAGGCATCACTGTAGGGTGTAATTCAAATAAATTGCAAAATAAAAACCTCAGAATATTCAGAGTATTATTACTTTTGTGGTGACTTAACCTAAAATGTTAGTTTTTCAGTTCATGTAAATAGTTACTAAGATACTTTTTCAAAGATGACATTATTTATTGTGATTCTTTTGTTAACACAAAAAGAAAAATCAAATTTCTGATCGCATATTTGTGCACATGGCATTAAACAATACAGAAATGTAAAGGAGATATTCCATCTGTCACTCTCCAGAGTTAATTATGGACCATAGACTGCAATGTACTACACTGAGTTAAGAGTCAAGTTGTAATAATAATCGACATGTGAAAACTGTTGCAAAGGGCTTCTATTTTTAGTAACAGTAAAACACTAACATGTTTCTTTTCTTATTAGACAATGCTATAATGTAACATGTCGCTTTTAATGTCAGTAACGTAATGTAACACATTACTTTTAAAAGGTGACATTCCCTCACACTGTTCAGCATACACTGTGTTGAGTGACACTGGACTGAATGATAGCAGCCACTGACATAATCTCCAAAAGAAAATGACAACTTGAAGCTGAATGATGACTAATCTTTAATAATATACAGGTAAACCTCAGTTTTGCACAAGAAACCTGCAAAACTCACCTATAATATGACACAAAAATAAAGCACTGTTTTGAACAAGCAGGATTACCTTCCCTGTTTCCTCAGAGAGTACAGGTGGTGGGTGACAGGGGATGTGCGCGCAGCGGATCAATACATGCTCAGTATGTTAGCAGCTAATTATCCACCAAGGACATGTGGGCGATTTCGGTTTTGTGTTCTCGTCACATGATGTGCAACTTGACCAGCCTCCCAGAAACTTGTTCCTTCATTATGAGAGCCTGTTGTCGCCGCGCCGTGTCAGTCAGCTTGTGATGTGATGTGCACCAGTGTCAACGCCACCACATGGTGAGTGAATGGGGGAGATATATTTGTCGACTGATAATATGCCTTGCACTGTCCCTTTGCATTATATGTGCTGTTGCACTCGCACCACAGGTATCCGTATGCTCCGTGAAACTCTGTCAGTTTTCATTACGTCTCTGCTCCAGTGTCACAAAAACAGATTCCTGTACATTCATTGTCTCTGGTGATGAAAGGTGTCCCGATGCTGCTACATAGGAGGAATGAGTCATGCCACCGTACAGCATCAGTGCAGCTGCCATGAAGCACGGACTGATGTCCGTGGCGATGCATGTGGGATGCTGGTCTGTGATTGAATGAATCCATAGCAACAAAACCATGAGCATGAGCAATACGATATGGTGTGTAGATAAGCAACGTCCCCTTGCACTGTAGGCCTTGTTTATGTGTTTTATGTCTATGTTTGTGCATTGCATATGATGGCTGTGCTGTGTTAGTGGTTACTTGACAATGTGAATTTGCATGAGCATGCATTATAAATTGTTACTGCATTAGAATAAACTAAAATAAAGTAAAAAAATAAAGGTGAGCACTGAGTTTCACAGTACATACTGACACAATACAAGGGTGACACTGAGCAGATGTGGGTTATCATATACTGTATCCTTAAATTTGCCACTATTTTTTTTTTTTTTTTTTTTTATTAAATAGATGCAGATGCAGTCTCCCCCTTAGCAACTGAAACTACAACTCTGGTGCCGGGAGCGCAGCTGAATACCAAATAATCAACACAAGACCACACTTACAGCACAGAACACAGGCCATGATCCCACACTGGGGGGAAAAAAGGGCAACCACAGAAAAGTGTCAGGGATCAAGTAGTGAAATTAAACCATTGGCATCTCCCATCCAACACTCACTGTTTAAAATCCTGCATTTGGACATGATGCCAAAAAATGGTCACTCACTTTTAATTAGCTGTCCTAAAATTCCATGCACAGCAGATAATAGCCAGTTTTTAATTTGCAAACAGAGTGTCTGGTGCCTGATTAGAAATCCATGGTTCCAATTAGGCTAAAAAGTTTGTTGTTGCCATTTGGAAGTAAATGAGAGTCAGATAGCGTAATAAGAAATGACAACGATTAAGATTTTTGTGCATGTTGTTTTTACCGTTTTGATAGATCATCTGGCTAATGTATGCCGTTCGGTGAGATTACCATTTGGATGCATATGAGGGTTGATTTTGCGTCTTACATATTCAGTGTGTGCCAACTCCAACTGCCTGTCTCTTGAATCTAATCAGGATGCTAAGTTATTCAGAGCGAGGAAAAGTACAGTATGTTAAAAAAAAAAAAAAGAAAAAAAAGAAAAAAGAAAAAGTAGAGCGAGCGGGCACAATGAGCCACAGTCTTAAACAGTGACTTTGCACCAAAACAAGCAGAGTTAATGTAATCGGTTCATTACATCACATGACCTGCTGGTCTTGGGTTTTCATCCACTGCTGACGAATCAAAATCATAAGACCTCGGTCATCTTAGGGAATGGATTCTTATCTATGAGCTATAGTGAGCAGACAGGCTGACATATGGTGGGAAGGCTGCTCGTGAAAAAGCATGCGCTGGTGCGGTGCCTTTGAGCAAGGCAGTGAATCAGTGGATGCTGAATCGGATTTCCCTGGATCAGTAAGGGTTAAAAAAAATAATAATAAAACAGCAGTAAAGCGAATCAACAAGGATCATAGCAGGAAAAACTGATGCCAAGTGTTGCCTTAAAGTAGAAGCCTTCACTCATGCCCGTGGCTAAATGCATTATTCAAAGCATAGCTAAACAATGACAAAGGACAAATATATTGCATTGTTAGGTTGAATTTTATGGGATTTCTGCTTTATTGGATATCATAAAAGGAGCAGAGGGAGGGTTGGATGACATGCATCCAAGTTCACAAGGAGGAGGATTCAAAACCATGACATCACACAGGATCATAGTGCATGCGTTTTTTTTTTTCCACACAAACATCTCAGCAGTGCAAATCTGCACCATATTTTGAAATACAATCAAGAAGACACTAAAGACGTTAGAGGAGTTGTTTACCAAAGTGTGATCAATAAATCAATTAGAATCATCATGACTCCTAAATATCCTCCAGGATCAATAAATTATCTATCTGAGCAAATTCTATACAGCAAAAAAAAGATCAAAGATGTTGGAAATCAAATATTTGAAGCTTTTTAGGGGGTTGCAGGAGGCATGCACAGCACATTTTAACCTTTTAATTTAATTATCATAATTCTGATAAAGAAAACAGCCAATCTGATCCCCAGGGGAGAATTTGAAGCCCGTATATGGAAGCACAATTCTGGAGAGAGCCTATAGAAATTACCCAGAATTCTGCGCGAGAGACGGGCACATAAAGAAAGGTCAATTGTGCGGCGGTTCCCACATCTATCTCCTGTACATTAGATGAGTCATGATTCCGCTTCATCCCATCTGAAGAACACGTCATCTGCTCATCTCGGAGATGAGGCCAAGGCGAGATGACCCGACTACAATATGTTAACCGTTTGCTGGAACATTGCATCCGTGGATTGAGGGTCCTTAAGGAGCACTAAAGCAGCTCTCTGACAGGGAGGGGGAGGAAATGGTAGCCCGATAGACAGACACCGTGTGTGAGAGAGTGTGTGTGAGAGTGCATATTTGTGAGGATTTGTCCTCTCCCTATCTCTCTCTCTCTCTCTCTCTCTTCCAGCGTATGGCTCTGCATATATACAGGGCTTTTACATTATGTAACATGGACTGCTCCTAACTTGCCGACTTGTTGCTTGACTTTCAGTTTTTTAAAAGCAGCCGGCGACCACGTTTTGCACCGCTGAGGAAAATGTTAACGTGCGGTTAGTGCCGTCTTCCTCCGCTGAAAGTGAAAGGAGTGCAGGATTGGTGTAGCAATTACGATATGCAAAGAGTGTGTGATGCCACCTGACAGTTTTGTAGTGAATGCTTGAGCAGCCAGTAGCCACTTGTCATTGGTCATGTGTCCTCTGGCCGCCACGCTGGAGGGGAGAAACGTTCTTAAGGTGATATCTTACTCATTCTTACTCATATAGTGGCATTTAGTCCATGCAGGCGTAATACATCCACCAAATTTGGTTCATTAAATCCTTCCCGGTCGCAAAAATGGGAGCTTCACCGGAAGTGTACTGTAGCATCCCCGGTTGACTGATGGTCTGAATGATACTCTCCAACTGATGGTTCATGGTGTTTTATTTTGATGCAACGGACACCGTAGCTTCATGAATTCCTTACGCACTTGAACACACCGTAAGAGCTACAAAAGATAATAAAATAAGGGCTATTACTATTTTTGCCATAGACTTACAAAATTATAAAATAAAATGAAATCATTTTTAATCTCTGACAATGAGTTTTCAATAATGAAATATGACCATTTATGAATTTTTAACTTTGCGACAACCTCTTAATAGAGTGCCATAAATAAAGGTTTTCAACTTACACTGAATTTTCTTACTTCCGGCGGAAGTCTCTTCAAAATAAGAGCGCTAACCTTGATGTCCAACATAACGTAATAAACAATAAACTAACTTTAAGAAAATAATTATGAGGTAAATGCACAAGAAAAGCTGTGATGGACTGGCGACCTGTCCAGGGTGTTTCACTGCCTTCGCCCTATGAGCGCTGGGATTGGCTCCAGCAACCCCCCGCGACCCTAGTGAGGATAAGCGGTTTAGAAGATGAATGAATGAATGAATGCACAAGAAAAGGACAATGGTGGGAAGATGCTGGGCTATATTAAAGGTCATTTACATGTACCACTTTAAAATGAATGAAGTAGATACAGACTGGAAAACAACATGATTTTGAGCAGCGACAGAACATTGAAATGATGTTTTCAAGGATGCACAACAACTCATTTTTGTGTTGGTTTCTCTTTGAGCGCTCTTTTCAGCCAGTTGGAATTATTTTCTGCCGTAGCACTGCCACTGTGTCACCATGCAGCGGCACCTCCGTGTTCAACCTATGGGGTGGCACTTTGGCTTCATGGTGGAGCAGCACACTCCTGGTGAAGCTCAAACTTGGTGGATGTATTACACTTGGGCGGAGCAGCAAATATCATAATACGAGTAAGAATCTGAACTATTTCTTTAAGTCAGTTAGATTGGATATCGGATATTGGAGATTGTGGAGCATCAAACCTACCTGTAGAAACCGTGGTGCCACTCGCCCACCATGTGCGTGGCGTAGCCGGCCTGCCGGAGCCTGGGAGGTGGAACTATTTTCTGCCGTAGCACTGCCGCTTTGTCAAAACACAGCAGCACTCTGGACCAAACTTGGTGGATGTATTACACCCACATGGACCAGAAAATATCACTATATGGGTACGAATCCTAACTATCACTCTACCTTGTTTGAACTTACAGCAATGCTGGAATACTAATTTTGTTTTTAGATAATCTTGAAATGTCATTAATGTAGACGCTGGTATTACCACTAGTTAGTTCACTCTTTTGTTAAATTGAGTCGTGTCAGGCGGCGGCTCAGGGTGTTTTGGAGTCGAAACCGCGGCCTAAAACAAGATCCTCCACCAGAGCTAAATCTGGAAACAAATCCTCCGAATCGAGACCACGGCTACAGACGAGATCCTCCACCACGGCTAAATCTGGAAAATCTGATTCACCTTAGATTGTAAGCAGCTGAGCGGGTCCACCGCCAGACCACAACAATCTCGGCGTTCTCACTCTGTCAAGTCTAAAATTATTGACCTCTCCGTGACTAGACGTTCAATTTCCATGACCACTGTGAATGTAACGAGACACCCTTCAGATTCACAGATCCTATTAATAAGGCTTTTGTTCTGTTTTATTCTTTGTGAATGCGATAAATATTACATTCGGTGAATAACTAGTCGCTCATTTATCAAATTAAGGCTGACACGATTCCATGATATTCCATGACTTGTCCCAAGAATTTATTAAATTCCCTGACGCTCTCTGTCTGGAATAAACGTCCATGGTTTTCCAGACCTGGGACACCCTGCAGTCTTTTCCACATCTGTTTTTTTCCTGGCTTTTTTTTTAATAGATTCAAACATTATTTGCACATAAAGAGTATTTCAAAGGCTCTATCTATCTCATATGATATTTGTGATGTAAATCTCTAAGTTTAGGTGTATGTATACAATCCGGCATGTATATATGAACACACACTTACCTGTGCACGACCCTGCCCGCTTATGTATGGCTGCACTTATGGCTGTGCATGTGTGTATGCCTGCCTACCACTCACCATAATCACAGAGCCATTTGCCGAGGTGAATCGATGGCAGAGAGAGTGGATCAGAGCGGCCTAGTCACAGCTGACTGTGAGTCATCCTCATCTCATGACCGGCTGCTCAGTGGAAACAGATGCCTCCACTTTACCTTGACCAATAAACCGTGAAGTGTGTCAGTCTGCTGCCATTTTCTCCGGTTTGGACCACAGGGGAAAAAAATCCCCATGCTTAATCTTGCACTCCTGTAGTGGAAATGACAGCGCAGCGGGGGGGGGGGGCGGGGTGGGGGGCTGAATGATTACAGGCACCATCCAGAGTAACCAGAGGGTCACAGGTTCAAGCCCCACGGCGGCCCTTTTGGAAGCCGGTGGTTTCCGTCGACGCGTCTTTCGAGCGAGGCGGCGGAAAACTCGCTCGCCGGTCGTCCGTCATCCCAGATTAGAGCGTCAGCTAAACGTCTAAAATGTAAAAATGTACGGATAAAATATTGATTTCTGTTTAAGGGAGCATATAGCTGTTATCAGTGAGCGCTGAGGTCAGTTGTTTTAGCTTGGCTTTAGCTCCGGAGATTTATCGCCGCTGCTGAATCGTAGCGAGGGAGATAAATGGTATGCAGGCCGTTCCTCAGCTGAATAAGTGAATAGTTTTGCTCCAAAGTGAGATATATATGATATCATTTGATGCACTGACACACCTACTCTGGGGAAATGACTGATGACACAAAATGAAAACATCATCAACAATGATCATTTTTTGAAGGGGAAAATACTTCTTCTTGGTTCTCGCTTGAGAAAATTACAGCACTTTCCAGAATGAATGATGAACTTCAAGTCGTGTTTTTTTTTTCTTTTCTTTTCTTTTCTTTTTTTTTCCTCCAAAAATGGGTGTACAACATTTTGAAATCAAACTCTTCAGGCGCTTTCGGTTCGCTCACAAACAACCAGCGGCGCTGAATGATTTTTAAACTCCAATAATGTGTTGCCAATTTAGCTGGCTGTCTCCTCAATCTTACATGATGAAAAAAAAAACAAAAAAAAAAACAAAACTACTTTCTTCTCTCTTGTTTTATTTATTTATTTATTTTTTTGCCACCACATCAAGTAGATGGTAGATGGGCGTAATAACCCCTGTTAAGTGCACGTCGTGTCATAATGAAGCTGAGTGCCTGTCGTTTCCACCGCACAGGACGTGGTTTTCAAAGACAGGCTCAATTTGGTTCCTCGTCTCCATTACGGCCTCGGCACTTAGAGGACGCCTCGACTAAATGAGTCGAATCATCAGAATCCCAACCTGACAAGGCGAAAAAAAAAAAAAAAAAAAAACAGAGATGAGAGCAGAGCTTGGAAATGACTGAATTGCAGTTTGGGAGTTTATAACGGCATGATGTGAGTGAGATGTGTTCAGGAATGCAGAAGGAAAAAAAAAAAATCCCTTTTGCTCCAACCCATCTGGAACTCAGTTTATCTTGCTTTATATTTTGCAGACTATAATTGTATCCATGATTTTTAGCCTGACATAAATCATTAAGAAGTAAGTTTGTTGTGTATAGAAAATTAAATGTCAGTTATATAAATCTAAGTTGTCATTTTGTAAAGGAAAAAAAAAAACACTTTTCTGACAATATACAGGTAATTGATCACCGTCATAAGTTACCCACCTATTTATTTAACAACTCTAATTACCACTGTCTCACTGTTAATTCATTAAACTGACAGCAGATGTTCATAGACAGCATTTCCAGCTAAATAACAGCAATTTGAAGCCGCTCCAACAGTAATAGTTGTGTTTTCCTTATGTTCATATTCTCCAAAAAAATCAGGTGAACAGCAGCTGTGCGAGGCGAGAATGGAAACGGAGTCGCCGGCTTTAAGGAGAGCTAAAAGAGATTTGTAGGTTACAAAACCTCGCACGTACAGTCCAAGTAGCACACATCCTGTTCTTCAAGGGAGGAAGGAAGCCGGCCGTATGGGAAATGCAGACGACTGAGATGAATTGATTGGGAAAACAGACAGTGGAAACAAACATCTGCCAGGGTAGCTGAGGATATGGCAGCCGTGTGCATCTTCTGCGCACACAGTGGAAAGATACTCAGCAGTTCTCGTGGCCAAAAATAAGAAAACAAGTACATATTTTCAGAGCTATTATCACAGCACGAGAGGCTGAACATGCACCGAGGGGAAACCCCGACTGTTGCTCTAATGATTTGGCGCATTAGGCCATCTCCATCCCAAACGTCACACACCTGAAGATCACCTGGAGCTGAAACGCGGGCCTTTTCTGCCTCTCATTATGTTTGATTAAGCATGAGATTTTGCTGTAATTAGGGCGCTGGGCTTCCGTCTGAATGAAAAGCGTATTACCAGATTCAGAGGAGGTGTTGCGGCGTTCACACCGCACGTCTGCCCGCTCAGCTGTTAAGCCGCTGCTCGTATGATTGACAGGTCACGTTCATTCTGAGATGTTGCGAGTGTGAAATGACAACGATGTGCACGGAGTGACGTTTTCAGTGTTTCAGCGACATGAAATCCGCTTTTGTGCTTTTTGCTTTTCCTGCCTGTAAGGCTGTGTCCATGCAATCGGTTGCTAATGAATCTTTTATGCCGCAATCACACTGTAATTATGAATGCATGAACAGCAAAATGTACTGCTGCACTTTGACAGCCTATTTCAGTTCATTCTGCGTGTTGGTAAGCAGCTCTTGAACTTGAGCTGCCGCTTCAGATTGCCTGATTTGAGCCTCACCTTCTTCACTTCTGACATTTCTGATTGTTCTCGTCACGCCGAGTTGAACCGCGTTCGGCTCAAGGCATCGCGGGACCGAGATCTCGGCTCCTTTGCGGAACATTTTTGAGGTTGAGCGTGCCGTTTCCAGCTCATGGATGACAATGGACGGCCGGTCTCACAGAAACGCATGAACTTCCTTAACAATGCATTACATGTTGGCACAAAATGGGTTAAAATTATGTGCCGGAACCACAAAAACAATGCCGATGCAAAGTCAGTAAGGAGAAATTACATGCCAAAACTACTTGGTTAAGGTTAGGGAGAGGTCATGGTTGATATTAGTAAACTAACATTCTCACGGGAAAAAAATGTTGCTAATGATAACAAGCTAAATTTGTAAAAAAGAAACTCGAAATGGGTTTGATCCCCGGTAGTCCAGTCATTTTATGAAAAAACCTAGGACAAATTGCAAGAGAAGCAAACTCAACTGGTTTTGTATCCTCAGTTTGTCCTGAGTGAGGGGGAAAAAGTCCCAAGAAATCCCGTTGGTGGAAAGTTTTGAAAATCACCTATTTATGACCACATATTACCAAAAAACACTGTTTTTAACACACAGGGGAAAGGGGTTCAAAATTTTACTTTTATATAGTTATATAGTAACCTTTTAATTCAAGGTTACTATATATATAGTTGTAATTGACTTTTTTTCTTGTCTTTGTGTGTGTAATCATCTTGTGAATTTTTATAGTGATATCTGAAAGTAAAATTTTGAACCTCTTTCCCCTGCGTGTTAAAAACAGTGTTTTTTGGTATTATATGGTCATATACAGGTGATTTTCAAAACTTTCCACCAATGGGATTTCTTGGGACTTTTTTCCCCTCACTCAGGACAAACTGAGGATACAAAATCAGTTGAGTTTGCTTCTCTTGCAATTTGTCCTAGGTTGACCCCAATTTTGGCCTAAAATTACTGGACTACGGCCATCTGGGGGAAAGTCGTGTTGATAGCGCCACCTACCGCCCCACCAAGCTGCTTACACTCAACTTTTTCAGTCTTTACACTATCGTTAGTTTGTGTGCAACCCAACGACGGATCCTACTTGACTTTGCTTTGGCATTTATTGTCCGGCACGTAAGTGTTGAACCCTTTTTGTGCCACCACCATGTAATACGTTGTTTAAGAAAGTCGTGCTCATTTCATGTATTTCCGCGAGACCAGGCCAGCAGAAATTTCTCTCAATACCTCTAATTCCCTCTGCTGCTCTCCAGTCCAAGCCCTCCGACATTAAAATGTTAAGTTGTCTTTCCGAGCGTGAATCAGCTCATCTCTCTGTCTTCTGCTCCATTGTTGTGCGCTGTCGTCGTCACTGCTCATGCCACTCAAGCCGCTGTGACGCCAAAATGATGACAGGCGCCTCACCTGACTGCGATAAGATTCACCGGCTGCCACGGCAACGCTGACAAATCAGGATGATGTCGCACGGAGGTTTCATGACTTGAGATCAGATTTTGTCCCCGCGTATCGACATCGATCAGACCCCAGTATAGATTTTTGCCGTTCATGTGTTTTTTTTTCTTTAGAAAATATTAAAACCTGTCATGAGTTTTTTTTAAAAAAATTTTTTTAGTATTATTATCTTTGCTGTTTGAAATCATGTTTTTCCTCAGGCGTAGCATGTTTAAGGAGCTTCCCTGGACTCCCAGCCGTCATAAATCAACAGCTGTAAATTCATTAAACCCGATTTCATCTACAACCTGCCTCATCCTCTTGCCACTTCATCTAACTTAACACACCATTTGTATTGTAAGTGCAGTGCACCGGGCGAGGACATGTGCTGATGTAATGCATTTCCTGCATCATGTTGAAGACCCTGAATGCCTGCCTGCCGCGCTCCTCAGCGTTTGCTTTGTTAATGTACGACCGAAAAATGATCAAGACGACGATATCTTAGAAATGAATGGACCTTTTCTCCCCTTCATTCGGCTTCAAATTTCTTTCTTGATGATCTATTTCGAGCTCCTGTGTAGAAAGTTAGTGCGGACAGCCGTACTGCAGCCACATTCATTAGGATCCTATCTCGTTTTACCCGGTCATTTCCAAGTCACAGCCCGGCATGCTTTAAGGGTGTACATCATGGGAGATTTTTTGCCTGCAGCCTCCCACTCTGCGCCCAACCCCGGCAGCTGTGAATGTGATGATAGCCGGGAATGACCCCAAAGGACCCTAGACGTCCCGCGCCCTCCCCCCTCCCGAAATCTCCACCATCCCATAATACGAGCAACAGGAACGTGACCCCTTCCTTCCCACTGTAACCCAGACTTGGAATCCAGCCCCCCTCCCTTCCCCTCCCTCCCTCCCACCCCCAACGGGAATCCTCCATCCCATCAGCAGCATTCCACATCCTGTCCGACTGACTCACATGCAAACAGGGGAGGAGAGAGAGAGAGAGAGAGCCTGTGGAAAAGCTAACGGTGTTAAGTTGGAAAAGCTTCAGCGGCCGTATTATATATTCCTACCAAAAAAAAAAAAAAAAAAAAAAAAAAAGGACATGGAGATTCTGCAAAAGCGGACATTTTCCTAATATGTCCCATATTTTAAGTGGAATAATAATAGGATAGTTTAATGATCCTCAATGGGAAAATCTTCTCATTTCCCCCTGAGGTGTGCAGAGTGCAGACTCAGCTACAGATCAGCTTTGGAGGAGCTGGAACAGGGATTGAAACCCAGGTTCATTAAACGTTTGCACATGCAAGAGCGTGCATCCACTCACCAAAAACTGCCATAAAATAAAGCCTGTCATGGCCGTGCATGTTCAAATCATATGTAATTTTTTTTTTTTTTCGTAATAGTGATGTCCGCGGTGAGGCTTTGCAAATGAAGACAGCGCCCGGTTACCTCATACTTTGTAACACCAAATTATTAGCAAATCCTTTGAAAGATGGTGTGAAAGCTTTGCACAGAAACGCTGCCGTTCAGAATGACTCGGATCATTGTTCCAAGGTGCAGACAGAGCCGCCAGGAAGTCACGCAAAACAATCTCAGATCAGATCAGAGAGCGTCCGGGTTATGAAGCGGCTTCAGGGCACATGGATGTGGTGGATTATTCTAACTGCACACAGTTGGTGATGAAGGGGGGGCTGCTAGCTTGCGTGATGCTCCCTTTGAGAGCCTGTTTGCTTGATTTTCATGCGTTTTTAGCGAATAAAATAAAATCTTTGTGCCCTCGGAGGCGCAAAAAACATGTGCAAATTGCTCTCATGGTGTAATCCTAGTGAACCAGGGCCTCCAGCCAGGTGGATTCCCGCTGACATCTGAGATGGAACGCCCGTCTTCCAGTTAAAGGTGCACTACGCGAAAATTGCCAAAGGTCAGATGGAGTGAGGAGTATTATTTGGTTGACAGTAAATGTAGATGAAGTTTGATGGTTTTCATCATTAGCTTGACTCAGTGAGAAGCTACACCCTTATTCCATATTTTTTGTCAGCTGAGTCTACTGACCTTTTTTTTTTTTTTTTTTGGACATTGCTTTTTGCACACTGGGTTGTACTTAGATCTTATTCTGTTGTACTTAGATCTTATTCTTTATACTTAATCTGTAATCTGTGGATACTGCTGAAAAACTGCGAATTTCCTGCGGGATGAATAAAGTATCTATCTATCTATCTATCTATCTATCTATCTATATATGTATCTATCTATCTAAATTTTGTGTAATGCACCTTTAAAAGGCAGGCTCTGCGCACTATATCACCCTACTGACCTCTGTTTTATGACGATTCTCCAGATCAAGAAAAATGAAATTTTATGGCATCATCCTCATTCTTTGCCATCCATACATTTTGCTTTACCAGTTATTAAAGATCATTCCATCATTTCATTAAACATGTTGTCGTCGTTCCAGATGTTTAACACAGCAGCAACATGGTTACTGCCCATGAACACTGCAGTTCAATGATGTCATGCACTTACATTTTCCTTCGACTGGTAACTCAATCCTCAAAAACAAAACAAATCTTGGGGAAATTATAGGAAGCTGTGTACTTTTACAGAATGGCAGCCTAGCAGTCGACTGCAGTGGGAAAACCCCCCTGTGGAAACGCAAGCTTTCCTAAAAACCCCCGCTCGACCCGCCGTCACGTGTCGCGACGGCATGAATCACGCCAAACGCTGAATGAAAGAGCCGAGCTGGAATAATAGAGACGTATTTACACAAGCTGCGGGTTTTAATGTCAGGGTAATCTTGGGTGTCCGTGAGTCACTCGGCCCTGAAACATGCAGCCGCATCGCCGAGCGGCCAATCGCGTCGGCTCGCTCGGCCCCCGGTGACTCACGGCAGTCAGACACAGTCGAGTGTGAGCGCTTCTGCTGTTTAGAGGGAGGCATTCCACGGAAATGGGCTCTATATTGGGCTCCGGGGACAGTGTGTGTGTATGTGTGTGTGTGTGTGTGTGACAGTATGTGGGCTGGTATGTCAATGTAAGCCTCTCTGACCCTGCTTGTAGGAGCATTTGTGTACGTTTGATGTGTAACACAAGAATGGCAACCATTTCTGTTTGTTTGCGCCGCCCTCGCTGGCACCGACACTGAAGGCTGTGATCATAGGGCTGTGTGTTTGTGTGTGGCCTGTGTGTGTGTGTGTGTGTGTGTGTGTGTGTACTGGAGCAGCCAGTGTGGCAGCAGGGCCACCCGGTCCAACAGTCGAGCTCTGATAGGACCCTGCTGAACTTTTGCTTTAATTCTCTTCTTTTGCAAGGGAACAAAACCGTAACACTCCCTTCTCCTCAAACTGCACCGTCGAGGTTTGCATTTTGCGCTGAACTCCCGGCCGCTCCTGCAGAGCTGCTCGCTCGGTCGCCAGCAGCAGCAGCCGACTGCGGTTATACCTGGCAGCCGCTCGGGTTTGATTGCGTGTAACTTTAAGAATGAGAGGCAGAGCTTTGCTGAAAAGGAGAATGCATGCTCAGCAAAGCTCCCGCTGGATTAAAGAAAGTTAAAAAAATACTTCTGGCAGGCATGTAATGGACAATTGACGGTCACAGTCAGCAATCACAAGCCTAGTGCCTCTGTAATGTATGGGAAATGAGGCAAAGGTGGCTGACTTGTCCGGTCATTAGCCACCGCTGAGCCACTTTAAAGGTGCTCGGCGCGCTGTAATGTAACAGATTAGATGTATTTTCTGCAAATGTCAGTGTTTTTCACCACATCTTGATGAACTTTTCAAAGATAAATCAAAGCCAGAAAGAGCACAAACTGCTGATTTCCCCCTCGTTTATTAGCATGCGCATAAATTAAGCGCCGGTAAAGCCACCGAGGGGGTTTCTGTGCGCGGCGTCTGACACGAATTAAACATTCATGGCGCCTTAACTGCACATTAATCAGCATCAATAACTGTTAATTAGTATCGAGTAACATTTACCTTGTGAATCACCCCAAAGCCACGTGCCCAAGGTGGAAAAATTCATTTTCGGGCTCCCCCCCCCGGTCATGTCATGTGGCGCTACCCACAATGCAGTGTGATGGCCGTGCCAAGGGCTTGCCAGGGCAGTCTGTCACTTTGTCCCAATTCTCCCACCTCGCCCTGGCTCTCGCACGTTCAAAAGCGCCAAACGCTCCAAGTCGACACATTTCAACACCTCGGCGCGCACCTCTCACTTTTCACTTCCCCTCAAATCTGCAGGATAAACTCTCTCTCTCTCTCTTTTTTTTTTTTTTTTTTGTTTTTGTCTAACCTTTATGTAACCGCGCAGTCCTGTGAGGAGGGGAAAGGCGTTCTTTTCAAGGTAGCAACAAAAAGACCTTACATAAAAGCTGCAGGCAAGCAAAAACACGATCAAAAAATCTCCATGGAAGGTAGGCGCCGCGTCAGAATCTGCCACATAATTGCTGGAGAGGGCAGCGGTCCAGCAGCAGAGCGGCAGGATGGGGGGGGGGGCCGGGCCTAAATAAATCTTGGCGGAACAAAACAGAGCCCCGCGCCCCGTTCGGCCGGCCTCGACTTCCTCGGTAATCGGTTTAAAAGTCACCAAGAGGGACGAGCCCGCGTCCCATATTAAATCATTTTGCAGCGAGCGCACCCTTTAATAAGAGAGTGTGCATGCGGCATGTGGTGGATGGAGAGTGCCAGGCCGGATCAGCGCAGGACGGAGTGACACCGGTGGCAGGCTAATGACACGAGCCTCAAGCTGTTCTCACACCTGCCATAGATCTGCCTCATTCGCTTGACATTAACACCGAAGAAAGGGGCCATCGCGAAAACGCACACACACACACACACACACACAACGAGGACACACCGCGCAAACAAACAAATAGGCCATTATCCTTGAGAGGCCAATTAGGTGGTAAATGGGAGAGCCGAGTTGTTAGTGGAAGAGGGCAAAGCACGCAGTTTGAAGGTTCAAGTGAAACATCCGAAGGGTTAACATCAATTATGCCTCCCCTCAGAAAGCACTAAGCAAGACTTTCACCACCACGAGGGCTGCCCCGGACGGCTGTTTTTGAAATATCATCTAATATGTGAGGCTTTGGCTGCAGGGGCGTGAAAGGAAGTGAAAGGAGTCCAAACTTCCTGTTGCTATTAAACTATTAAGTGTTGATGCTAGATGAGTATCAGCATCACCATCACAGCGCTCGCTTTTATCTCCCTGTCTTCCTCTCTCAAGAGGCTCCCGACGGCTTTAGAGTGACTCCCCCAAATTTCGTGCGATTGTGATATGACAGTTTCCACGGAGATAACTGGTGCTCGGCCTTTTTGGGGGTCAGCTTCATAAATTTTGAGTTCAGCCATTGGCGCATAACACTGCCTGGGTTACTGTGCCTGTGTGTGTGTGTGTGTGTGTGTGTGTGTGTGTGGGGTTTCAGAGAGTCAGACGTGCTGAGAGTCTTGTCTTACAAGAACTGATTTCTGTTTGATCATCAAATACTTACATCAATCAATCAATCAATCAATCAGTCTTTAGTCTTTATTCATATAGCAGTTTTCATAAAATCCAAAGCAACACAAAGCGCTTCACACAATAAAAATGCAAAAGCATCTAAATAAAATAAAAGCTAACACTTTACAATAAGAGTACAACAATTAATGTTAGTTAATGCCGTAATAAACATTAAGTAACAGGTAATAAACATTAAGTAACAGGTAATAAACATTAAGTAACAGGTAATGAACATTAAGTAACCGTTAACTAATGTGTCTAAGAATCATGTACTAATGCTGTTCATGCTAAGGTATTAATTTATATTTCATTTAAGGGCTATTGTAGATATTATTAACAGATAGATAGATAGATAGATAGAAAGATAGATAGATAAATAGATACTTTATTCATCCTGAAGGAAATTCGCAGTTTTTCAGCAGTATCCACAGATTACAGATTAAATAAATAAAAAATAAAGAATAAGATCTATAAGAATCTATAGGAATCTATAAGATCTATAAGATAAGAATAAGATCTATAAGATAACATTAGTAAGTGCCATAATAATCATTAACTAACAGTTAATTAACCATTACGGCATCAACTAACGTTAACCCTATAAAGCCTGAACTATGAAAGAATTGGCAGAAAATTCCAATTTTTTGAAATTGAACCCTTTATTTAGTCCTATAACAATATATATATAAAAAATTAAAAAATTAAAAAATATGTTATTACACGACCTTTCTGGTGTATGATATATGATATGTACTTGAAGTGCCAATGGTATGGTCCAGGGTGAACAGGGGAAGTGTTCAAAGGTGTACAACAGTAGTTTGGTCAAGTATTGATTAAACTGAAAATGAAAAACGGAATTGAAAATGTGTATCATAGATGATACGAATGGCTTTATAGGGTTAACTAACGTTAATTGTTGTACTCTTATTGTAAAGGGTTACCGTAATTTTCATAAAATCCAAACCAACACAATAAAAATGCAAAAGCAACTAAATAAAATCAAACAAGGATAAAGGCAACATGAAATGTATACTGCATCAGGACAGAAGCAAAAAAAAAAAAAAAAAAAGAGGCGGTTGAGGCTTAAATGTGCACGAGATCAATCAGACGCTCCAAACCAGAGAGTGAATGTTATTATTGTATTATTATTTAAACGAGCTACATAGGATTTGTTTTGCACTCAAGACTGATTTGCTTCTTCTCCACTCGACCTCCTGACTGCACAGACAAGCGGAAGTTTATTTCCCCCCAGTGGGCGGGATCTTGGAGGACGGCCAATCAGCATAGTTGGATCACGATCCCGATCTCGCTGGCATCCGCAGCCGCTCGTCGACCAAAACGTTCCCAGATGTCGCTCTCAGAGAAAGCAGGCGAGACCGACCTCGTGCAAACCCGAGGAGATGCCGCGTTGAGCTTTAAAACACAGTCTGCTCCTCAGTCCTCAGTAATATAGGTGTTTAATAAGTCTAAATAGTAAGAAAAAAACATTGCGGCCTCGTACGGCAGGTAAGAAAAAGCTGCACAGGTCAGTCAGTGCTTCTAAAATACAGAGGGTCTAGTCTGTGTTTTCAAAGGAGACTTTGGCAAACGCGGAGCGGTGTCCGCAATGTCCCGGCGTAAAAGCTGCGGACAAACAACATGCAAAAATACAGTCAAAATCACATAAAAGTTTACTGCAGTCATAATTCGCCACATAAACACTCAAAGAGGGCAGCCGTCCAGCAGCGAGCCGGCGGAGCTGACCTCACCTCCCTTCAGCTTACCTTACGTGAACTGCGGTCATTAGCGAGCGCTTTAATACGGTCGTAATGTGGTGCCATCCATCATTTTGGGGTTTTTTTTGGAGCACGTGGCACTTTGTTAAAAAAATTTGTTTTTTTTTTTTTTTTTTTTTTTTTTTTGGGACAGATACCCATCTCGGAATATGAGCTGGGCCGTGCAGTTTTGTAGGTGAAAGTGCGTCGGGACGGTGTTGCGGTGTGTCTCAGACTCGCTCTCCTGCCGTGTTTGTGGGACGACTGGAGGAGCGGGATCCATCATGCATCTGCCGCTCGCCGCTTGAGCGCTGTTTAATCTGTTCCATGAGAAAATCTCCGTCGTCGTAGTAGCGAGGCGAGCCAAGCCGAGTTTTGGCAGAGCTTCTCGAGGACAAAGTTATGTAACTCTCTCTCTCTGTCTGTTGATCTCTCTCTTTCCCTCTCTCTCTCCCTGGCTCTCTCTCTCACTTTCTTTCTGTTCCCCTTAACTCTGTTTTTCTGTTTCTGGTTTTGGCAAATTTTCCCTGTCTTACTTTCTTGTGAGACATGCGGGAGTCTGTGCACTTTCTTTCTTTCTTTCTTTCTTTCTTTCTTTCTTTCTTTCTTTCTTTCTTTCTTTTGTTCTGTCTGTCTGTCTGTTTCTGTCTCACTCTGTCTGTTTTCATCTGACTTGGATTCTCTGCTCTTTTCTGTCTCCCGCTCACTATTCAGTCATGTCAGGATCTGTAAAACTCCACAAAAGGCTGCAACACACACACACACACACAGACACACATGCACACACACACACACACACACACACACAAAGAACACACCAAACACAGACATTCCTCTTGAGTTAAGTCTTACTCCAGCAAAATGTCTTACCCAAAAACTCGACAGCCAAGCGAGCGGTTACTCAATGTTTTGCAGAACACAACGCCGCGTTACATAACAACAGGCTGCTCATTCATTCAGCTCCTACCACATGTATTTTTAATTTGCTACACATTATTATAGCTGTGCATCCTGATGTGCTCCGGCAGCCTCTCTGAAACAAGCTGTGCTGCTTCACTTACAGATCAAGTACGTACAAGTGGTAAATCTGCTGCGGCACAGAAATAGCTCGTTGCAGTCTTTATTTGGTTTTATTCGGTTTAATGGCCATCTGTGCGCCGCAGTTTGGGATTATTCGGTGCCCGAGGCGAGAACATGAGTAATATCTTTTACAGTTAAGTGAAGCTACATGAAACATTCAAACTACTGGTGCTTTGTTTTTTTTTTTTTTGGTTGCATGCACAGCCTACAAGTAGCGAATGGCGAGTCTCCCACCAGAGCGCTGCAGAGCCCTCGCACACACAACCACAACCTTGTCAGTCTGGATGCTTGAATTATGCTGCACAAGCTGTTTGGACAAGTTTGATGGACACTTTATGTCTTTTTACCTCCGCCAAGCAGCTGAAACCTCTGGCAGGGGGTTATGTTTTCATCCCTGTCCGTCCATCAGGGTGTCAGCGGGATAACTCTAAAAGTCCTGGACGGATTCGCACCGAATTTGGCGAGAGGGTTGGTGATGGGCCAGGCAGAAGGTGATTTGTTGTTTTTTAACCCCCTGCTCCCACACCACCAACCAACACACACACACACACACACCTCCCAGAGGACGGTGTTGAAGGACGCTTAAACCATAACAATGACATTTCTAAGTCTACAATGCCATTTTATCCAGCCATCTTCCTTCTCTCTCTTTCTCTTCAAGGGAATTTTTGCTCCGAGCTCTGTTCATTTCTGAGCAGGCCTCTGTCGCGCCGCTGCCGCTCTCTCTCTCTCTCTCTCTCTCTCTTTTTCCCCCCGTCTGCTCCTCCAGAGAGAGTTAAAGAGACCCGATTCTGCACAAAGTCGCTTCTTTATCTCTACTTTATATCAAGACTGCAGGATTATCATCTAGGCCTGGCCAGATTCTTGACATTATAATGGCGATTAACTAATTCCAATTGAATAGATCTGCTGTTAGGCTAAATACATATTTTTGCACGGGCCTATTCTTTTACTGGATGTGAACATTAAGTATCTTAATAATGCTTATTTCGCAAAACACACTGTAGTTTTGATAAACTTTACGTCAAACTTTACCTCAAATTATGTAACTCCAGCAGCAAAGCATGGTACGATCATCTGCAGCAGCACAGACACCGCTGATTGATCATAGAAAAATGAAAGGAACTGTATAGCGCAGAACTGAGCATTTAAAGTTTAGAGTGGAGAATTTTATAGATGCAACATGAAACTGGCAGAAGGAAGGGACTAAGAGAAAAAGGTGCAATTACAAAGCCATCTGCTAATGAACAGCACCATGGATTTATCAATACACAGCACAGTGAGGCTGCTCATATGACTTGCACAAATTCAGATAAAGGATCAATGACTAACATGTGTGACTAACCAGCCTCTCTGCTCCTGCACCCGGTCTGGACAGTGGCAGGTTAACAAGCATTTTGGACATTTTGCTAACAAGGGGAATGCCATCCTCCCCCTCAGATCACCATGGGGCCAGTAAGCAAGTGATTAACTTTTCAGGCAAAAAGTCACCGACCGACTCGACCGACACTTTTGGCCAAAAGGGGCGTGTCCTAGTGTCAACAACATAGCCGGGAGTGGGTGGGGCTTAGAGCCAGCAGGGGCCTTGGCTTCCAAAAGCACATGTGACACCACAAAGAGCGGCGGGGTGATTGGTCATGAGCCAGTGAGGCAGTAATTATTTTATTGAGCCTGCTGGCCTCAAGGGGGCGTGGTAATGGGTGGGGCTGAGCACAAATACGGTCATAGTTTCCAGCAGAGACGTTGGTCACGGGTCAAGGAGTCTGATTGGCCACTCATAACCAATGACTGTCCCTGCTAACTGAAGTGGGCTTGTCCTGTAATAGCAACACTGCCAACAGGGGGCGTGGCTAGTTTGAAATATTTCTTAATTAGTACCAGATCCAATACTTTAATTTTCGATATGCAAAATAATAAAAAAATACCTCATTCAGTGCTGTGCAGGTAACAATAACGTCAAAAAAGTAGCAACCTTCATTACCCTGCGCCAATGAATTTTCATTTTGGGGTGGGCTGTTCCTTTAATAGTTACAGGTAATACTGTCAGTGTTGGGCGGACAGAAGCCACTCTACTATACTAAAAATGAATGCACTCATAAAACCAGCTGCCGTCACCACAAAGCTCATGTGTAGTTGTGAGCGACAAAATAAACATTTTTGTTTCTGTTGCCGAAAAGCCTACAATTTGCAGATATGAGGTTTCCATCATCAGTGGAAAAATGCTGTTAGCAAGCATATTCTCCACATCTTTTTTTTTTTTATGTCTACATTTGGTGAGTGGAGTCGGGGTAAATATGCTTCTACTTAGTGGCTTGGTCTGTCAGTATTGGTGTGATGAATGTTGTATCATGCTGAGAGCTAATTATCACAATCGTACATCCTCAAAGGGGAAAGTCTCAGTCAATTTTACATCCACTGATGATGTGCTAAAACTCAAATTTGTTGCACATGGTTCGCTGAACACTGTGCGGGGTTTTCAAGTAGATCTAATTTAATTACAGTCAGACCTGGCCCTCAAAGCTTTTGTAAATGATCCCTAGTGCTTGTTTTCGCCTGTTCGCCGTACTGTAAAAGTGATGTTTAGCACATAGCACAATGCAGCGTGCCACACGGCTCAGCCAGTGTCAGGAAAAGCATTTAAAAGTCACTAAAGAAGGATTATACGACGTAGCTGAAACTCTGTGGATTGGCCCCAAGGCAGACGACTCCAACTGGTACTCCAAGCATGTTAAAGCAAATGCTAAGAATTATGGCTAAATACAGTTTGACTCAGGTCTGATTATAGCTAATGATAAAATAAAATAAAAATAATGTCAACTAGAAGAAGATGAGGAAGAAGACGAAGCACAATTTAAATCAGTTTTGCCAAATATCAGATCATTTAACTAGATTGTGATTTTAAGCGCTTTAACGTGTCAAAAACCTTAATTTATTAATTAATTTCTAATCCAGAAACGTAGATGAATCCATCCGTAACACCGTTGGTTGGTATTAGACAGGCAAACATTTATAAAACGGCTCATGACATTTAAAGAGAAAACATCTTTCAAAATGACCTTTACTTTTATGATAGCAATCATTTAAAATAATAATAAAAAATAAATAAAAAATAGTGTTGGATGTCTTTTGTTGAACTGAAGCTCTTCAGGTGTATTGATTTCAAAAGGTTTTGTTTACACCGGCGCTGGGTTTTAGTTAGCAGACGTGTCTGTGGTTCACGTCGAGGCTGCATCACATTAAAATAAGTGCTGAGGATGATTTTAAGCACAAGGTCTTGTTGCTAATCATAGTTAAATCTCATTAGGGCTTGTGTGCTTTGCTAAATGCCTTGTGACAGCCATGCGCACTGCACTTCATTCGCCCCACTGTATGACCTTATTATGACGCGACTGTTGAAATCGCAGGCCGAGGATCTTGTACCAGCCTAAAGCGGTTGGGGATGGATTTTTCTGAACATTGCACTGACGATAAATCATCTGTAGAAAGATGCATACTTCAAACAGGCAGAAACAACATGAGATGTACTGCACATGGCTTATGAATAGCTGAACTGTCACTCTCTGATGCTGACACACCCACACACAATCACAGCCTCCCACATTCAGAAAGCCTCGCTGGCACGATGGGCTCATTCCTGCCTCGCCAAAGCAAACACACAAAGAAAACTCCTTCTCCTCCTCTCTCCAAGACACACAAAGTCTAAATGTCATCGCTGAGACACACCGGGCCCTTTATTGGGATTGATGTGCGGGAGCAGCGTCGTTCCCACCGGGTCCCGTCCCGAGGTGGAGGGCTGCAAGGAGGAAGGGAGGGCTCGCTTGGACGGTCGCCCGCTGTGAGGTCCATCTGTGTGGGCGATGCCGCCGTGCTCGGCCCCCTCTGCCTGGGGAGGAGATGGATCTTTTACAGGTGCCTCTGCCAGCATGGGCCAATTAGGAATCAGCAGCAAACACACACACACACACACACACACACACACATGGATGCACAGGGACAAAACTTCTGCTTTTACAGGACTTGGCAACGTCCAGTTTTTTTGTACACTGCAAAACCGGTTGCCGCTGTAACCGTCTCGTATTCGGCCGTAAAATCTTATTTTTCTTAAAACAAGTGGAAAATCCAGTTTCAGTTGTCTCAGGAATTTATAAGGAACATCTAAATATGTCGAAACAAGGCAAGATAAGGCAGATCAGCCCACGAGGATCAAGAAAATGATGCTTGGAAGCAAGTTAACAGGTTGATTAACGTTGGACACTCATTTGAAGAAAAAACAGCTTGGCACGGCAATACTGTGATTTCATTATTTCATTACTGTTGTTCATGACACAAAGCATTATATGAGTTCTGTCACATTCAAACTGTTTGGTGATTGGATCGTCCATCGTGAACCATTAGCAGCTGTCCAATCAAATGAAAATCATGGATTTTCGGTCCAATGGGACATTTTTGGAGACTATTTTTCAGACTATTGGGGTTTCGGGGATAATAATCTTTTGGACCGATGGGCAGTCCCAAAAATGAGTGGGAAGATTTTAACACTGAATACGACTTATTAAAATTGATTTTTTTTTTATTGCAGTGTATTTTCCTCCTGTCAAGAAAGGAAGGAAGATTCTGACGTTATTATTATTTATTATATTTTGCTCTTTTTTCCTGCCAAAATTCAACTTAATCTTCGCTTAAATCAGGGAGCGACAATTTTTAATATCTTGACCTTACAGCAAATTTAATTACGGTTTGTTTAATTTCATCATGCAAATGGGTTTCACTGAACGCCAAGGTTGGAAGGTTAATTCGCTGATTACATGAGGTCTCCATGTAATCACAGTCCTGTGCCGATAGAGCTAAAACACACATATGCATGCTCAGGCACATGCACTTGAGAAGTATGTGAAATGACACCTGTTCAGCATTTTAACACACACACACACACACACACACACACACACACACACACGCGCTCCTCTACCTGTCTTACAATCTGCTGCTCATGACAGGAGAATCTCTGCAGTCCTCTGGAGGCCGGCACGTCCATCTGTCATCCTCTGTCAGCATTATTAACTTTCAAGTGTGTGTCTAGTGTGTGTCATCAAGTGTGTGTAACGCTAATAAATAGCCATGCGGTTTCACATTTTGCCCTCTTTAAGCACCCGGTGTGCAGGAAGAGCCGTGGCGTGCAGCTGCATCAGGAAACTCACCGACTTCACTGTCACTTTTTTAATGAGCCCCCCTCCAAAAAAAAAAAAAAACCCACAAAGCTGTTCTCCCAGGCTGTTTATTTCAATGGTATTCACTGAAACTGTATACAGTGAGCTGACTGTAACTGTATCTGCAGCTGTAACTGAGGTTCTGCAAGAGTGATGAACAGATTTTTTCCTTTTTTTTTTTTTTTTTTTTTGCATATGCACAACTCGTCTCGAAGTCTGTGGCTCCACTTCTGATCTTTGATGCCGTCGTAGGGGCTGGATTTAATGAGCTGACATCGCTGTGTGTCCGCACTTGCCCTGAAAATGGCTGTTATGAATCTCCCGTGGCTGCACTGTGTTTATTAAAATCTGTCTCTGCATTATTTTTTTTCCCCAACTCTCTCCCCCCCACCCCCCGTTGCTGAAATGCACATGGATTGCGTCCAGACTGCGGGGTTACAGCGCGAAACCTCGCCACTTCTACGTCAAGGTTTCGAGGATCTGGCGACCACGTGAGCAAAATTCACCCAGATGCACACGGCTCACTTGGAGCGTCTCGGATAAAAAGATGATTAAGTGAAACAACTGTAACCGCTCTCATGTCAGCGAGTGGAAATAGTGCGTCAGTAATGATAAAGCCCAGGCAGATCCTGACAAATAATTCTGCAGCAACAATGGAAGCTGAGGTCATACCGAAGCCAGGAGCAGCTTGCCTGTAGTCCGCTTGCACTCAGGCGAGTTTAAAGTTCTCATGAGGGCAAAATCCCTTGGCAAATCCACTATAACAATATTTCATACACATGCAGACACCCGCATCTTTAAGGCGGAATCGGACATGTTTGTGCAATCGCCGTACATAAACAAGGCATTACTAGCGGGAAGCAAGCCATGAAACTCCTAGTACCACTGACTCACACCCGCAGTCGCCTCACATGAACTGTGGATTGTTGAACTACGTGCCAAGTTTTGTGGCGGGGAATCCAGTCATCACTGAGCTTCAGTCAGCAGGAGCCTACTATTAGCTCACTATGGTGGCTGGCAGGCTAGCTAGCCGGCAGGGTTCACTTAAGGCCATGCCTGCTGTTTTTGGGAACGTTTTCCGGTAACATTTAAAGTTGAAATATGCAACTCTCTGACACTGAAACAACAGAGACATAAATAGAGCGTATGATGCATGGCCACTCTGTGTACGTCCACATGCCTGAGGTGGTTTTCACACATGCACTTTAGACTTTCTTTAACTTTTTTTGGGACAAACAGGGCACTTGCGGCTTTTTTTTTTTTTTTTTTTTTTTTTTTTTTTTTTTGTGTCGACAGTTGGGTGAAAATAAAAAGCGCCCCTCGTGCCCGTTTGCCAATTATTTCATCCTTTAAATATGCTGAACTGGGACATGTGAATGTTCAAGTTCAGGTTTATTTAAAGCACTTATTCACTGTTACTGTCCCAAAGGGCTTAACAAGCCCACAGTTTACAGAGAACAAATGGTCATCCTCTGACCTGAACCCTCATAGTGGGAAAGAAAAAAAAAAAAAAACTCCCAAAAACCTCCGGAAACCAAGAGAGGAAAAACTGGCTGGAAGAAATGTTGGGAGCGATCACAGACGGAGGGAAGGCCCGTCCAGGCTGTGGTCACTGAGTGGACAGAAGATCACAGGGTGCATTTGTGTGTGTGTTATATACTTAATATGGACTTAATCTACTTTTAATGTATTTTTTTATGTGAGCAAATTAGGTATAGATACACATCATGAAGCCATAAGAGCACACTTTATCCTGAGACTGGCATTTGACTTTTAGATTTTTTTTTTCTGAACCAAAAATGTTGCTGTAAATACACTTTTATGACACTTTTAAATAAATGGTTGTTTTTGTTAATTGTCTGATTATCTGGTAATCACAGTAACTGTCACTAAAGACAAACTGAAACAGTGGGAACATCAAATACATAAATGCTAAGCCACATAATGTTACCTTGTGTTCCACACCAAGTCCAAATAATAAATAAATAAAATGAAATGAACTAAAATAAAATCAATAAAAAATCACACTCAATCTAAAGATATTAAAGTCCCCATGAATGTCCTCACATGACCTCTGCTTCCTGTAAAAGAGAGTAGCTTAAATGGTGACATCATCATCCTGCTCTAGTGACATTTCAACCAATAAAACCTTCACAAATCTTTACACATCCTCTCTGATCCACCTGTCCTTTCAAAATAAAAGTGTGTTTCTCTCCCCAAGCTGATATCCTGTTAGTTTACACTTGTGAATCATCTTTTCTTGCACAGACATCCTGTTTCGACACAAAACACCTAAAATCAAGAAAGTAAGAGTCCATTTCATAGGAACCACAATAAGGAAATGTTGACATTCCCACAGTGGATTCTAAGATTTACTCTGGAATGCTTTGTTTTTTTGCGAGCTAGCTGCTTATGGTTTCTTTTCTTTGCTCTGTACACAGCAGCCAAACAGACCAGAACAACATAAAACTAGAGATGCACCGATTGTAATTTTTTTGGGCTGATTCTGATATCCAGTTTTTTCCAGGTCTGACTTGCCAATTGTGATTTTTGGCCGATTCCGGTTTTCTTTTTAAGAACTATAATTCACAGCATACAAATATTTTTTTAACTTGTCTTTAATGAGAAATTCCCAAATCTTATGAATTTCAACAGGTATCAGAACAACAGAATAATATTTTACAAGGCACCAGTTCTCAGTTATAAAATAATTCTGAAAAATTGCGCTGTGCTGCTTCAGGTGTCTAATTAGGTTTGTTGTTCTGAATGATTTTGAAGTTGATCCTCCACGGCTCACTTTACTAAACTTTACACTTGCCTACATTGCAAACTGGAAGTTTGTTACCTTCTCCGCTTGCTGTAAAATACTTCCGGCTGCAAAAAAAATCAGCCGATTCCAAGCATGGGCTGATCAGTCGGTGCATCTCTACATAAAATATAGCGACAAAATTTGAAAGAAGTCTAGACGCTGCGGCCACATCCTCGCTGCCACCTGTTGTGCAGGATGTAAAAAAACGTAAAGGTCCATTTGCAGCTGCAGCAGCGTGAAATGAGCTCTGACTGACAAAGCAGCAGTCTAAGTCGACTCCCTGGACATAAAGTATACCTGTTACTGTGCGCTGGTGTTTGCAATCGATGTGAGGCCAGCTGAAATCATAGCGATGAGTGCAGAAAGCGGTAAGAAACAAAGGACGTGCAGAGAAAATCCTGGTCAGCATCACAGCAAACATGACTTGCCTGTTTTTTTTGTTTTTTTTTATTGCAGGTTGTCTGCGCTTGCTGTCTGCTTTTTCAGGACCTGTGGAGGCTTCATGGATCCTGGGTAACTCGGCCTCGGGCTAGATGACATTCCATTTCAATGCAGACAGCTTATCAGGATGAGTGACAACTGTCAGGACACACACTAGACAAGCTGAGGGAAGGTGTGTGTGTGTGTGTGTGTGTGTGTGCACTGACTCCAGCTGTAGCCTATAGTATATTTAATGCAATTTTCTAGTAGCATGTGATTAGTCCATGGTGACATATTGAAAGCTCATTACACTGTGAAAACACTTAATAATCATCCCCATAATGCATGATGGACTTTAAAGCTGCATGCATTGAAACTGTGAAAATGAGAACTGTGAAGACTCAGCTGGCAAAAAAATGTGGAAGAAGCAAATCATTTGATGGTTTGGTCAATGTGGTTCTATATATGGTTCTATATGTTTCTATATGGTGCATGCACTGTCATTATATTTTGTCAGTGCTGTTGTGTCTTGACTCTACTTTTCCATTCTTTCCATGAATAGTAATCAATGCCAGATCTTCATTTTTAGAAGATTTTTAGGTGGCACTCGTTTCTTTATCTGTTCAGTCATGGTGGCTTATTCTGACTACCCAATTCTTCTTCTTCTTCTTCTTGAAATGTAAAATGCATCACTTCCTGTGCAGCATTTTTGAGGGAAAAAAAACCTACCAGACACAGTGTTCTGAACAGCAAATGTAAAAAAGCAAACAAAAAAAAAAACCCCTTCAATAAACTGGCTGTAGCTTGAATCAATATTGTGTTTTATATATACATAGAAAAGGAAACAAGCAAGAAAAGGAATTTACTTATATGAGCATAATGTGAATTATTACTTTAATACACATTTTGACTTGCTGGAACGCAGCCAGTGAAAGTGTTACAGAGTTGTTTTCCCATGGCTCGCTTCCAGCTTCTCTTATTAGCGATGGTGTAATGCGGGCCTGCCTGCCAGTGCCCACTTGTCCCTGAGAAACTCTAGATGAGGTGTTGCTGTGAGAAAAAAACAACCCGGTGCAGGAGCTGACATGCCACTGCTTTTGTGGCATGCATGAGATTTTGGCTCCCCAGTCCGCTGTTGCTTTTTTTTTTTTTAATTGTTTGCTCGATTCAGTGTTGTACTTGGCGAGTGCATATACTCCCTTTACTATGAATAGCAGCTTTCCCGTTTGAATCGGAACCGAATTAACGAGCGGGGAGCGCGGTGGCTGTGGGGGAGTTAGTCTTCTTTGTGCAGACGCATGTTGACAGATGACGGATTTACAGCACATAGTAAAACAGCATGCAAAGACAACAGGGCTTCCAGTGCAGAGTGACACTGAAAGGCCTATCATCCGCAGCATACACTACACATTTCAACATTCTTGGGCTAAGTGCATTCACCCCATTGCATAATACTGTAACAACATTGAAAAAAAAAAATGCATTTTTAAGCTTCCAGTATGAATCCCATACAATCTTTTACCTGCTGATTAAGTTATGAAATATCAAAAGTATGTCTAAGCCATGCTCCTTCATTAACCCTGTGAGTGAAACTCTGTGAGTGCGTGCTTGGCGGATGAGCAGGAGGGGGAAGAGCGGGGTGGTTGTCAGTGGGTTTTACAAACCAGGTCATTGAGATTGCGTGAAACAAATCAACTTGTCACCTCGGGGGTTGCCCTGACTCTGATAGCGCAAACTGGTTCTCTTGTGCTGACTTGCAAGGCGAGCTAATTCGTGTACAGAGCGCTGCAGGCTGTTCTGCTGGTGCTGTCAGCCCTTCTCACCGTCCTGAAGCCTCCATCCCGCCTTCTCGTGGATGCACGTAGCCACGCTTGCATGGGAGATGGTGTGTGTGTGTGTGCGTGTGCATGCAGAGCGGCTCCTCTTGATTTGCTTTGGCCCCTATTCTATTCTATTCTGTTCTATCTTTTCAAATCTAAACTCCCGGTGTCGTCTTGATTTGCATACAAGGTTTATAAAAGCAATGAGGTCATGACAATGTGTGGCAAAAAAACACCTTATGCTACGTTTAGCCTGATTTATCAATTTACAGATGGGGCCGATATCGGTCTCTAAACTTAATATTCCACCAGTTATGGCAGCCCCTGTCAATATGATGGAAGTTCCTTTGTGACTGGAGCTGCAAAAATTTTGATTCTCCTTCACACACTTTACTATGTTTTTTGTAGTGATTTGCAAAAGCATTTCATTATACTGGGTTTCAGTGGAAAGTTTTAGTGTCCCATGTCGGTCTATGGCTTTGTCACCCTGACCAGTAAAGCTGAATCCTTGTTAGGATTCATTTTTAGGCATGAGAATGGAAAAATAATGTTATACTGAGCACTGGCTATATCCATATATTCATATTCTGTGCAGCTGCAAAAACGCAGCAGCAAAAAAAGTAGGTTTAAAACAAAGTCAATAGGTCAATGCACTGCAAAATTTACACATCATTGCACAATGCAAAGTTCTGCTAAGTGGCATGTTATATAAACCTGATACAGGCTAGTGGAGGCCGATATACAGTAGACATACAGGCATGCATTTACAAACTAGGCCAGCAGCTCTTTCTTGGCAAGCTGCACGGCAGAAAAAAAAAAAAAAAAGAAAAGTCTTGTTACACTCTTCCACTCATAGGAAGTGATCGTGTCACTTCTGATTCTCGATAAGACCAGAGAACCCAAACAGAGAGCTATTATGTCCAATACAGTGCATGCTGAACGAATGACTAAAATGTGACTCCCCCCTGATGTTTGGCTTAACATTCGGGGTTGTTCAAAGTTTTCTCTCCAAATTCAGATAATTTGCCGTTTACAAAAGAAAAGTCACTCTGATAGCACATAAATAATTGACAGCACAACATTAAAGCATGGCATTGTGTTTCTTGGAAGGATAGGATGCAGCTCCAGGTTGCCAAATTAACACCCTCACACTCTTGTTAATGCTTACAAATACTGACTGATGAACTTCAGGATGAACGGTGAGCTTTTTGTGGCATGCATTGCAAAATGGCACAAATCAACCGTTCAGCCATGCCAAATTGATCCATTGCAGTAGGATGTAGCCTCCCATTCAGGAAATGTTTTATGTTCCAAAACGGACGTGCCGGATCTGCAAATGAATTCCTCATTTCATGACGTGTGTCCTCATCCTACCTCCCTGCCCGGCTGGCGAGGCCCTTGTTTACGGCAGTAATACCTGGGAGGGTGTTCTTTACTTTGATTATGGGCACAAATGTGATGCAACAGGAATGAGCAGCAGGATCAAAGTGGATAATCACACTAAAGTACATCCTGAGGCGGGTTATGGCTTTAATTCAATGGCTGCTAACACACAGGTACGGACTGGAAGGTTTTCTTCAAAGTTGCAGACATGGAAAAAAAAGTAGAGAACTCAAAGGTAAACACCCAGTGGTGATCAATTCTCCACAATTTTACACACAAATATCATGTCCAACACTTCAATTTTACATCAAATTGATTTCCTAACCCTGCAAACATACCCTCAGGATTTGGAATCAAGTCTCTACCTTTGGTGCCGTCATTGTTTGAGTTTACAAAGAGAGAGAGAGAGAGAGAGAGAGAGAGAGAAAGAGATGACTTTATTTTGGCAGAAACCCCAGATCCAGATCACCACAATCTAATCACTGGTTCCCTGGCACAAAGCCTATCTGTGCACAAAATTTCATGGAAATCCATTCGTAACATTTGAGATAAACCTACTAACAGCCAGATGGATAAGCATCAGCTCCTTAGCACAGGTAACAAGAAAGGTCACTGATTAGCTTCCTGGTTACTGGTCGCCGACATTATGGGAACCATGAACACTTCCAGGAGCTGCCTTTGACCAATCAGATGGCTTGGATGGAGCTGCCTGTGACATAAGGCTCAGTAAACATTTTTAGACGAGCGCGAGTGCCTTGAAGGCATCATTAGTTTTTTTTTTTTTATTATTATTTTATTTTATTTAATATTCAATCACTGTTTTCAGGCCAGTTTAGTTTCAGTTAGTTTCCAGAGAGGGTTTGCTCATTTCAGTTTAAATTAGTTTGGATTTTATTATTTTCAGTATTAGGGTTTTTTTTTTCTTTTTTTTTTTTCCCATAATATGGGGTTTTTAAGAACTCTCCCAGTCATGCCGACGTCCCAGCCTCAGTAAACATTTCATTTTAGTTAGTTTTGTAAGTACAGTTTCAGGTAGTTTTCCTTTTTTTCTTAAGTCTATTTTTTTATTTTTTATTTCAGCCAGCGAAAATGTTTTTTTTTCACACCCAGTTTTAGTTTTTTAGTTTGGTTTTAGATGACCTTGGTGGGCATGAGTGTTATTGACGAGACTGGGCTGTGCTAATGAACGAACCTGTGATTCTGCCGTCAAACCCCAAAAGTATCAGCTGAGAGTCATGTTTGTTGTTGGCTCAGCAAGCAGCCGGCAGTGATCAGACGCTGAATGCGGTGTCTATACAGGCTGGGAGCATCACATATTTGCTGCATAAAGTCAACATCACTGAGGGAGAACAAGCTGATGTCATCCTAAAATCAACACGCCGGCAACACCCAGATCTCCTCCCACGGATTAAAAAAGTATCTGTCTGTGTCACCATTGACACAGATCAGTGAAATTATGATTGTACCAACATGCAAACATTTCTCAGAAGCGGAGCTGCTCTGGAGGCAGAAATAATAAATCTCATTGGTTGAGATAAACCTCAATGTCTGGAGCCAAACAACCACAGTGTTTCAGCACAAATGAGCCGACTGCTGCACGGTACAGAGGAGAGGAAGGCAAAATATAAAACTATGAACTGTAATCTCTTCCTTTGCTTATTCCTGATCATGGCATTCAGGATCTTACAGCAGCATCGTCAGATATGTGTTAATTATTGCATTTTTATGGTAATTTTGCCCTCTGTACAATGCACGATCAGTGATGCCAAAAAGTGGCCGAATGTATAATAATTTCACCATTTGATGGAAATAATACATCAAATAACTTTATTCCCTGACTTTTGATTCAGGACTAGTCTACCTTTTAACAGTCACAACAGGGAAAGACATTCAAATACAAGTCTCAAGTATCTAGTCATCATTTAACCTTATCATTTATCATCCAGCCAATGTTGTGAGCAAATGAAATGCATTTGTGGTTTCCCTTGGTTTGGCCTTTTACATTAGATTTCTTCAACATATGATCATTTTAACCCTCCGGTATGACAGTTTAATCATTTTTAAAAGCTTGTTTAACAGCTTGTTTGAATCTCGGTCAGTGAAGCTAGCTATGGCTATGATATTGCACTTTCTCAGTTAGGAGCGAGAGCACTTGGTGTCATCATAGGTGTCTTCCTCTCTGACCTCTTGGCTTTTTAATGGCTTCAGATTAATGCTGCTTAACCACAAAAAATGTTTTGTTGAGGTTTTTTTTGGTGGGGCAAGATTATCTCGGCCCCCACAGCAGCTCTGTCTCCTTCAGATGTTTGTCTATATGACTGCGGCCCCATTCAGGTTGAGGTCTGTGAAGGTGATGTCCTTTGAGGACTGAAGGGGACGGTCCACTGAGGATCCCCCTCTGCGTCACTAAGAGTCCCACCCTTAGCGTAGCCTCACATGGTGAAACAGCTGCCTGAAACAAAGGCAACCAAAAATTTCAAAGCATTTCGTCCCCCTTTTTAATCACAATTTTCCTTGACTCTCAGTTATGCCAGTTCACTTTGGCTAAAGAAAAGCATGAGATGACATTCCAGTTTCCTCTTTTAATTTTTCATGTATTCTAAATTAAAATTGGTCGTGTTACAAACAAGTTGCACTTACATTTGCATGTAGTCTTCACTTTCCCTTTTAACACTTGTTGCCTCTGTGGCTTTCCCAAATGACAGCTGAATTGTGAGATGCGGCAAAAGACACTCGTATTCTCCAACTTCTGCTAAAAGTTGGCTGCATATTTGGAGGTGCATTTGGAGAAACACATTGAATAGACAGCCTCGTCGACTATAAATGCAATCTAAATGCGAGGGAGATGGGCCCCTGAATCGGGAAGCAGCTTACTGCGCTCCTAATGAACACCCACAGCTCTGAATCTGTATTTATGATCCATATTTATGAGCTCTAACATCTATTTACTGTCTTACAAGTCTGACTAACTTTAGCCTCTCAAGTGTGGCAAAGAGACGTTCAGGGGTGGGCTGTTTAGATGCACAGCAGAACTGTTTTCAATTGATTTCTGGCCCGGGATTGAATGATGTACAAATATCGCCCCGGGAGTATCACCCCTCCTTTGGCTATGTCCAATATCTGCAAGTACTTAGCTGAATGCCATTAATGTCAATCTAACTTCCAAAGGATGGATGCAGCACAATGGTTATGCTGTTGATGCTGCAGTTCCTCCCAAACAACACCACGGTTGCTCACGCTGAAAAATGCTCAGTTACACAATCTTTGGAATGGACATTAAACGAAATGGAGATTACAGTAACCGGCAGTATTCTTGTGAAATCCAGAGATCTTTGTCTCCTTTTCTCTGATGACTCAAATTAGAAATGAGTCTGCCCCCCCTCCTTCATCCCGGTGCCAAAACAACAAGTCGAAACATATCTCAGTGCAGTCATAATGGGATTCAATTGTCCCGTGTGTTGCAGACGACCGCAAAACAACATCAGCAGTGTTTTCCCATGATGCCACTGCAACTAAGTGTAATTACCTTCTGAGAGTAGCCGCGTTCACACACGATAAAAGCACCTTCATGTTTGTAATTTCCTGGCACTTTTACTTCACAGAACGGCAAAATGCAGCTCAGATGGTATTTCACTCAAATTACCACAGGCAGGGGTTTCCTCTTGGCAAGAACATGATGATCCAGCATGCTATCAACATCTTCCTTCAAATTACTGTCACTGCCTCGCAATTAGATTTATTGGATTAGATGCCGGAGCCAAGCCGAGTGATATGCTGGATTTCAGCCGCAAACCGAAATCACTTTTACAACCACCGATAAATAGCGGGGTCGACCTAGAAAAACAAAAGCGCTGAGCAGGTGAAGAGTGAATTAAAGTTACAGTAACTGACACTGGAATGTGGACTGTGTGGAATCAACCGGGACACAATTACGTCAGATATGGACATAACTTGCTGGTCTGAGGGATTCAATGAAATGAGACTGATGCAGACTCGCCTCTAAATTATTTGATGAAATTAAATTATGATTGATTGCATGGTCCACATTTGACATAGACAGATAGATAGATAGATAAGACCAAAGAGAAATAAGCAACACAGATGAAAATACTGACATTTCGTGCACTCAGGTTGTTGGATTTTCCCTCCTTCCCATGGTTAGAGACGTTTTTCCCATCATGCCCTCCGGTTCTATCTGTCAGTATCTGTCACAAACACGTTATACTATACTCAGTATCACTGTCATTTGGTCCTAAGGGGATTTCTGGAGGCTTCCACTGGTGCCGGGAACACTCCTCCCTCCTGGGGACGATAATCTGAAAGGCGGCTCACTAACGATCTGTCACACAGGTTCAATGTGGGGGGATGTTTCTGCTTCAAGATGAAAATACGTGAGAACACATGCAAAAGTTGTGTTTGTAGGCAGATTGGAGTCTCGGCAAACATTTCTCAAAGGCAGAGTGTCGTGTCAGCGAGAGGTAATGTCGCTGTTTGAGTTAAACCTCAATGGGTGGGGACAAAAAGCGCAAGTTAGGGACGTCTTGGGACACACTAGAGGACTTTCCCGAGGATTTTTGCCGCCATTTGCATAATCCAAGAGTTTCCTAAGAGTTTTCCTGAGAGTCTTAAGGAACTCCCAGGAGAAACTGTCCTGTAGTGTGACACCCTGGTGTGACACAGCTTTAGTGCTCCTAATGTGATGACTCTTATTTTATCCTCTTCTTTTTTTTTTTTTTTTAATGACAATGTGCAGGGTAAAGACAATCCCAGGGATTTTTAATGTTTGGCCCTTTTACTAGAATTTACCCACATTGTACATTGCAACAAAACCCCTAATTTTTTCATAAATTATAGACCTTATAACTGGCTGTGTAAAACAAATAATTCCCCAGGAACTCTTTTCATATCTGTCCACCCAGTTTGAAGTTATCAAAACACAACACAACATCGCTGCTGCTTTTAGGCGGACGACTTTGTTATGACGATGGAAAACTGGTGTGAAGAAAGTTTGAAGTCTCTGAAAAGTTTATTTTCATATAATAAACCAAACCAAAAGTGTCTTCTATAAAACAAAACAAGGATATCTAAAACCAAACTGATTAGAGTGGAAAATGACATGAAAATAGTGTGTCATTCCTTTTTTCTGGCATAACTTCTTGTATCTGCAAGCCGACACCGAATCCTTTCAAATGACTAATAATTTCACCACATGAATCCTTTCAAATGACTAATAATTTAATCACATGGACTCAAAAATAACCAGATAACTGATAATTTGCTGAAAAGAAATCTACACTCACACATATTTTTTACTTACACATGCACATCACTGGCACATCACTCCAACTAGAAATAAAATGAATATTTCAAGTTAAACCGCATGAGTAATTTGGTCAAAATATGCCAAAGTATTTTGACAGTCAAACATCAAAACATAGTCAGGTTGCCTTGTTATTACAAAAAAATAAATGCAAAAACAAAATGAAATGAAAAGTGCACTCAGTAGAGGGTTGATCTCCTCCAGGTGTATCTCCTCTTCTCTGGTACTTGGACTTCGAAAAATCACCTGAGGAGTTAATACTCAATTGTAGCATAAAACTTTTTTTTTTTTTTTTTCAAAGGTTTTGAATCACCACAACCAAGAGAGGTCCTTGATCATTGAGTCATAACACAAAAAATATATTGTTCAGTAGTATTCTGGATTAGCTGCAGACTCAAACTTAAGAGAAAAAACATCACATTTCCTCCTATTGGGAGAAAAAAATACAGAGGACAATGAACAAGCTCTGGTCCTTTATAAATACATATACAAATAGTATTTTTTTTCCCATTCATTCATGACGATTGAATTTTTGTTGTTAGAAGTTCAGCAGAATGGTTAGCTTACTTACCTAGCTAGGCTCATCTGGTGAGGTAAAGTTAAATTTGGCTCTTCTCGTATCGCTTCCCTTCTTGTGATGGGCTGGTTCTCTTGTCAGTTTGAATGCAGCATCATTATAAATGGAAAACTGTCTGCTTGGTTCACTGTGGGATGTGGTGCGTGGCAGGGGTGTGCCTCGTCTCCCATTCTCTTTCTGATTTGCTATTGGCTGGATCACGAGGAAGAAGACATCCGACAGATCCAGGGACTTCCAGTGGACTCCCAAGTTTTCCCACCTCGGGATGTAGGATCTAGACTTTGCAGACGGCCGTGCTATTCTGTCCTCAAAGCATTTCCATCTGACAGACTGAACAAGCTCACCAAACAGATAGGCTTAAACATCAGTGTCTCCAAAACCCAAGTGACGCGCATTAATGCCACTGCAGATGCACCAGTCACAGTGAATGGACACCCCGTCGAGTATGTTTACCAAAGTGGAGGTCTTGTCATTCAAGACAAGAGCAAGGCTTGGGAAGGCTCTTGGTTCTTTCGCTAGGTACTGTACAGCCCAAAAACAAAGGCCCGGCTGTACAGCATCAATGATAAATCAGTGCTGCTGTGTGGTTCAGAGTGCTGGCAGGTGACAACATGTGACATGAAAAAGATCGATGCCTTCCCACAGCGGATGCCTCAGGAAAATCTGTCACATCGTCTGGCCTGAGAAGATCTCCAATGAACAAGATGACTAGAGATCAAATGCCATTGATTCAGATGGCTTCAGGGCATGATCTCAGAAAGGCCCAGGATCCCTAAGGCTGCACTGAGATGGACTCCGTCAGGGAAAAGGAAGCCAGGCCAGTCCAAAACAGCTTGGCGGCGAACAGCTTGGCGGCTCAGCTTAAGTCTAACGTTACTTAACCAGACAGATTTTGATTCTTTGGCTCCTCCCACTGAGGTTTAACCCAACCAATGAGATCATTTCTGAAATGTTTTTCGCTGTTTAGCTGTCCCAGTCGGCCTTCTTCACTGTTCAGGCTCAGTATAACACAGCATTCACTGATGTAAGGCCTATTTATTTAACAGATATTAATAAATGAAAACAACACAAAAATTAAACAGCCGACTGCAGCCGTATGAAAGCGGGACAGGGAAGAGAATAAACCCTCAAAGGACGAGGAATGAAAGATTCTCCCTAAAGAGGCAGATTTCTCTTTAGTCTGCACTTGTACTGGAGAGCAGATTAAAGGGAGGAAACACAGTCTCTTTAATTAGACACATGGATGTGTTGAAGATACCGCTTCCTCTTCCTTTCACTCCTGTTGTTTCGAGGTGAGATGTTTCTAATCCCCATGGCTTGTTTTAATTTTAATTTTTATTTATTTTCGTCTTGTGCCAGTCTGTCCTGTTTTCTCTCTATGTGATTTGTCTTATCCAATTTTTCTTTCCTGCTGTGCGTTTTTCACCTCACCTCTCTGTCTTGTCACTTTGCCACTAAATACCTCAACAAATCGGAGATGACCATGTCCAGTGAAACTTGATTTCATAGGACGTAGAATGACATTAAAAACTCCTTTCCAGCGATGGGCGAAATGCCTAAAATGTTAATGTTGCAGAATTTCTCATATTTATCCTCACGCATTTTTTGTCTAGTGTTTGTCACCGCATCCTTCTCCTCAGACATCACACAGCCTTCCTTTGAGATGCTTTGCTTCTTCAGCCACAAACTCGATTGTGCCAATATTTTCAAAGTTCTTTGAAATGAGCATATTCGCCCAATTTATAATGAGTGTTTAAGCTTCACTCTCTCTCTCTTTCTTCCCTCTTCCCATGTCTGTCTCTTTTATTTTTCCCTCTTGCCTCTCTCTATTTCTTTCTTTACCCCATCTCCCTCATTCTCTTCCCCCCTCCTCTGCCTCTCTGTCCCCGTCTCTCTTTTGAAGATGGATCCCTGCTCTTGATTTACTGAGGTATTCCAGCATACAAAGCCCTCTAAGATTAGCGATGCTATCACCCTCTCCGCTCTGATTCAACAGAGAAATCCCTCATCAGATTCAGTGCGGGACGGATCCTTAAAAGAAGCCCCTCTTCATTTTACAGTACGGCAATACAGCCTCGCCAAAAAGACAAGGGCCGTTTGATGTGCCACATAAAATTCAGGGGAAACGCCATCTGACAACGCTCATTAAGCAAAACAGATAATACTTTAATCTGACCTAATCCCGCTGTAATAATCTATGGAACAGCACTGTAATGACACAACATTTCAGGGTAATTGCACGAATCAATTGTCCTTAATTAGACATATATTGTTTTAAAGTTAATCTGGCGGTTAACTGAGCACTCGAGGGCTCGTTTTCATCAGCGCCTTGCTTCACATTCAGTTTCCGCACAATTCGGTGCAGTTGAGCTCCACTGGGCTGGTTTCAAAAAAACATATTTCAAAGTGTGTTTTATTTACATGACGGACAGACAATTTATTTCCCTCTGGCCTCCATTACCGTCAGTGAACGAGCTCTCCCTTTCTCGCCTTAATAAGAAAGCTACACATGGTCCACAAATCTATTTATTCCTTAATTAAAATGCTCTCAGACGTTAATTAAGTTTATATCACAAACCCCTGTTGACAGTGTACACATTACGTAAACAGCAAAGCACTGCGATGGTTTGTTAAAGTGATAAAGCTTCTTTCAGGTCACGGTTTATCCATTTTGGAAACCTTCCAGTGAATAGCAATTATCTCTCAGGACTTCAAAACTGCACATGATTTAATTCTTAACTATATAATTAGCTTTTAAATGTCTTAACACTTGTGATGCCAAGCTAAAGGTAAAACCTTACTGACCTCCACCGTGGAAATTTTCTGGTAAATATATTCACATTTTCATATATAAGTGTATGTGCATATGATATCACACGTACATGTAGGTGTGGTGTGTGTGTGTGTGTGTGTGTGTGTGTGTGTGTGTGTGTGTGTGTGGTGCATGTCAGGTGTAGCGTACATTATGCGCACGTGTCTTCTCAGTGCAAGTTTGTTTTTTATCCGCACAAAAGTTTTATGAAAGAAAAAAAAAAGTTTCTCAGGAGAACACAAAAGTATTGATCTATTTTTTCCCCCCATGTTCCCCTAGACGCTCCGCAAAAATCTGCCGGCGGGATGAGATAATCCCACTTGTTTCCAATCCAGTTTCATCTTTTTCAGTAATTTTTCTGGGAGCAAGAATAAATTTGTTGAAACGAGGCAGAGGAAAGCCACTAGTAGAAAGTGACACTTGATTGGAAGAAAATTATGGAAACAAGTTGATTTGAATTGGAAACAAATGGGATTATCTCATCCCAGTGGCAAATTTTTTTTAAACTTTTTTGAAGAAAAACAAGATTTAACCACTGAAAATGAGGCTAATTAACTCATATTCAGTGAAGGCGGTGTTTTTTTTTTTGCAGGGTGGTATACTCTTTGTTATCCACTTTAAAAACATATTAACATGGTTTGTGCTGTCACTATTGTCTTAAACTACAGTTCATACGCACAATAAGGGATTACAACATCTGAAAAGTTAGCATGAGTTATTTCTTGCCATAAAAACTGCACTCTGACCTGTGTAATGTGTTATGAATGTGTTATAAATTCACACCTGACCTCCAGCTCTGTGTGACACATGTGGAGGAAACGAGTAAAACACTGACAAGCTTGTGGTTTGATTCCCAGCGGGCGCAAAATGTAAGCATCGTGGCACCGTGCCCACCAAATGGTGCATATGCTGCAACATGTACGCTGTGAGGGACTGAACTAAAACAATAATCCCTCCAGTCACAGTGCAAGATCACGAAACAAGGTAGAATAAAGCATTTAAGTCTACTAAAATCAAGAAAATGACTCCTGATTCCAGAAAGTGGTGGAAACAAGTTGATCGGCACTGGGAACAAGTGGGATTATCTCATCCCACTGGCAGATTTTCTCACCTGCATGAAGAAAAACAGCATTTCTATGAGACTAAATGTTGAGATTTTGTTGTGTGAAATGCACCTCACCCACGGACCGAGTCTTTTCTCACCTTATTCCTCCAACCCACATTCATCCTTTCTATCTTATATTTCATACAATAACCTACACCGCGCTGTAGTTAAATTGATGCCAACAATCATTTTATAAGTGTAGGTGTCACTTTTAGTTATTTATTTTTTTTGCAGAACATTTCCTATACTGTGAAAAATGTTGTTAAACTCTTGCTTTTCCTCAAACAAGGTCGAAAATCTGCCAGTGGGATGAGATAATCCCGCTTGTTCCTGATGCTAATCAACTTGTCTCCAGAATTATCTTGAATTAAGGGTCATTTTCTTGATCCTAGTGGGTTGATCTGCTTTATTCTGCCTTTTTTGAGGAAAAACAAGAATTTAATACTGAACACGAGACTTAATGACCATTTTTTGCCATGTGATCACCGAGGATTTTGTTTGAATTCACATTCTAGGTGGCCTTCAGTCGGAGCGGGTCAGCGCTTTTGAACCGCTGCCGTATCGCAACAAGCAGCAGCACAGCCTCATATGTAATCCGACTTCCAACAACAGTGCGTGACCTTGGTGCATTACTCGACTGTTACTGTGACCCACGCAGCGTCAGTATTCACTCCATCAGCTCTCCGCGCTCTCCGAGAGGAACACATTAAAGGTGGCACCTGTATGCCCACGTCGCCGCGCACAATCTGAGGACGCGCTGATATGTTTATTGAATTATATATCTTCTCGGCCCCGTTTAGAGTTGCCTTTGTCACCGCGAGCGATCGATACGCCGACGCTGCCGAGGCTAACAAGGGGCTTCGTCTGCTGTGGCCAGCACTCCCGCCTGTCGCCAGATGGTATTTATTACGTGCTTTGTTTTAACATCCATTCAGTATGAGTGGAAATCAATTTTTCATTTGGACCTAATTGTCTCTGTGCACTGGCAGCTCAAGGCTCTACGCCCTGCGCCTCGGGTCCCCCGGTGTTTTCAGCAGCCCCGGCCCACCCCGCCCATCGCACAGCTGTATTTTATACCCAATTACACATGTCTGAGGCCCACGGCGAGGAGAATGAGGCTTTGGGGAGTTTTCCCGGGAAGACGGGCCAATGGGAGTTGCTCGGGGTATCTCTGCGAGGGATTTAGTCATGCTTGTGGGAACTGTGTTGTGTTTGGAAGGAGACTCGCTCGCTGACCCGGAGACACTCCACCTTTGGAGTTAAACGTGGCTGCTGAATGCTGAGGAGCTGCAGAGGTGTCGCTGCGCCCCGGTCCCGTTTAGCTCAGTGGCTGTGTGGTGAAACCGGCACGGTGTAGCTCAATTAGGCGGAGCAAAGGGTCCCGTTTCCCTCCGGAGACTCCAGCAGCTCCTCACACCTGCTCGCCCTCCTGTTACCTTCACATTTATTAACATTTTTACTCAAAAATAAAAACAAAATGATTATAATAAAAATGGTTTATGTATCTGGCGCTCTATGCTTCTTGTTGGCAACTTGAATAGTCCTTTAAATAAAACACAACCTCCCCCACTCATCCCCTCTTACACATTAAAGTTCTTGTGGGAATCATGTTTTTCCCTCCCAAGTGTCACATGAACTGGACTGGGTTAGGACAGGGCCCTAAAGCACAGATTATAAATAGCATGTTATAGTTCCTGAGGGTCATCCAAAACTGCTACAACAAATGTGCATAAAATGATTTTCTTATATATTTTATACAGTTAAAAAAAAAACAGCCTGCGGTCAAATAGACCTTAAAGAAACAGCTATGGGAACCAAATGTGTCCAGGACTTTGAAAACATCATCATGTTAATTTTATGTTCCAATCAAAATAGGAAAAGTTGTAAATATGAAGCAACAGAAACAATGTTAATAATGTATTTAAAGATGTTAAACACTAAATGCGGTCAAATTGACTCTAATAGATAATAGGGGGGTTAGACTTAAATTAAAAATCCACTCTGATATTACATATCATCAGTCTGTGATGTCCACTGCATTCCAGGGGTTATTTTGGTTAGTATGCACATTTTGTACTGTTTAAATATACTGCTTCTACTTTGGTTGGATTTCCTACATTTCCCAGAATGCCTTTCAGCCTCCAGGGAGTGTGTGCAGCTGCTGTACTCACCTGTGCAACGGCAAATAAAAAAGCAAGAGAGCAGGAGTTTTTGTCGGAGCTCGGCCCGGTGAGAAAAAGCGAGGTGCACACTTTACCGTTCCAACCTTCCAGCTCGTCTTGTAGCTGCATTGCATTCTGGTCTACTGAGGCTGCAGCATTGCATTCTGGTCTATCTGCTGCTCCTGTGGTGGAGACGTTGGTCTCTTTGTCTGTTCTGTGATGGATTTCTCGCCGTATGTTTGTTGAACTGCAAAAAAAAAAAAAACAACAAAAAAAAAAACTGCTGTTTGCTGTTTTGTTTGTGAGGGACTGACACCAAAACCTGTCAAACTTTATTGTAGCTGCTGAAACGATCTCAAAATTACAGCTTTTTTCTTGCACTTTCAAAGCGCAAATTACAGATTTTTATTTTTTTAAATAATTTCTTGACACGCCATTTTGACGCATTTGTTTAGCTAATATATATAGTTTCTAACAAGGTACATTTTGATGCATTTTTGTCCAACTCGCATGAAGTGTAAAATTTTCCCTAAAGTAGGTGGTAGGTGAGACAGCGTGAAGAAACAAATACAAAGCAGCTTATGCTGATAGCATAAAATGAGATCTATTACTGTTGAAGACACAATCTACATGTTTGGCCTGCTGACAATAAACTAAATGATGTTTTTCCACACTGTTAGTGAAAGTGGGCCTGGCATTAGTCCTCACTACACTGTAAATAAATACTAACATGGAATTTAATAATAATAAAAAAAAAAAAATTAGTGGGCTTAACTCAATTTTTATCAACTTGTTATTAACACTCATTTTAAATAAGTTACTTGCTGCTTTTCCATGGTTAACTGCTTGACCTTACTACTATTTTTTGTGGAATTAACTTTTAGTTCTAGGCATAGATTAATGGTAGATATGGCGGATAATCCACAAATTAATCCTAATACTTTGTACTTGACAACATAAACACTGACTCTGTTGATGTTTGGTGGTGTTACTGTGAATTAGCTATAGGTTTATTCTGATATTGTTAGTTGGCGGATGATAAACTGATTCAGGCACCGGCTGTGACGATGTTTTGATTCGTTTTTGCCTTTCCTCTCTCCGCCAGCTGCACTCTCACCCCTTACGGCTGACTTTACGTGGTGCAGAAAAAACGCGGTTCGGTCGGGGAGGAACACCCGATGAAAACCACGAGCGGTGTTTGCATCACTGTTTGGAATGTTCTGTATGCGTTTGGCGACGTACCAGCGGCAAACATTTTAATTTGCAACCTGCAACTAATTACACGGACGTGCGCTGTGGAAAGCCGGCCTGAAACCTCCGCGGTGTCTCAAAAAGACGTCGGGCGGAGGAGTTTACACCGTAACCCAGCTGGGGCAGCAGGTTCGAGGTAGTTTTATTAGACCTCCTTGTGGGGTTGGAGGAGGTTTTAATTCTCGTCGCTTCACAAATCCTTGTAGTTTGTTGCTATTTTAGTTATTTTTTTCTATTAATACGTCGGTGTCAGCTGTGTTAGAAGAGCCTACTTGGCATCGATCATCAAATATCATCGCAAATGCAGGGGTATCTGAACAAATCTTCTTGGAGATGGAGCGGCGGCGCATCAAACATGCAGCACACATCTAAAAACCTGACTTTTACAACGTTAACATCTGTACACAGGCTTCATATTTGGACTAAACTGTACGTAGACAGCAGCAGCCCAGAGTGCCTTTACAGCTCCTGAGAGGCTTGAACGGCTGTTTCCTCTCTTCTTTGATTTGGAATAATTTTTTTTTTTAGCAGCTTGTTGCATTTAAGCAGCATTTTGATTCATTCCGTATCGCCGCTTTTATGAAAGCCGCTGTGGGAACTGAGTATCTTTTTGCCTCCCCCTATTGCTCATAAATCTCTTGTGGCATTTCAATCCGTTGAAGCTGCTGAATACCTTGTGGCTTTTCAGCCCATTATAAAGCATGTACCTTTTGAGACAGTCAGCTTTACAGGGCTATACCCCCTTTTAGTCATTTAAGCATTAGGCTGGGAAGGAAAAAAAGAAAAACAACATAAAATGCAGAATCAGGCAGTTGTAACCGCACATCATTCAAAATAAAAGCCACGCTGTAACATTAGAGTGTTTGCATTCAACACCACGCAACCAAAACTACTTTGAGTCAAACGTCTGTGGAACTTCTTCTCTTTTTTTTTTCCTCCCACTCACACCATCACATGGAGAGCTGAAAATTTCCTCAGGGAAAATGACTAACAGACACACACATACACACACAAACACACACACTCCCTCACTCTCACACAAACACACAGGCACAATTCCTGCGCAGTCACCCATGGAAACTGAAATACACTATCTGGCCTGTTCCTGGAAACAAAAGTGTGGCTGGATGAGATCAGCAGTTCTTGCTAAGCTTAGGGGGGATCTCTGCCTAACACTCTTTCCTGGATGCCAGAATGACTCGGGCCACGGCCGCTGATAGGAAGCTGACTCACTGAGCGGCAGATGCTGGCTGGATACAGCAGCTAATGCAGGGTCAGTGCAGCGCTCGGTGCAAAATGTGAGCCGCTTGTTTGTGTGGCCAGGAGGCTTGGACCTGAGCTGCAGGAGGCCAGATCCATTAGATACACAGAGGTGATGCGATCCATCGTCAGGCTTGGGATTTGAAAATGCAGTGTACAGCTATAGCATCCTTTTGGGGGGTGGGGGAGGAGGAGGAGGGGTACGTAATAAAGTTCTGAAGTTTATTATTCAGCATCTCTGAAATACAGAGGCTGCAGTCTGGAAAAGTGTCATCACTTTTTCACCGGAGGGGTTTAGTTACTTGCGTCCTCTCAGAGGTGCCAGACTTTGCTTTCATTTTGTGCAGTTATCCATCCAGTTTCACGTGGTCGATTTCTCAATTTGTTCATTTGTGCAAATTATTCATTCATCTTTCAGTCGTGTCATTAAATATGCGATATATTTGGACAAAGTATGATCCCCCTTCACGCCTGGTGTCAGTGTGTATCCTGGGTCATCTGGTGGAGACAGGGCAACAACACATAAAATAGGTAGATAGATAGATAGATAGATAGATAGATAAATAGATAGATGTACTTTATTGATCCCAAACTGGGAAATTCTTATGTTACAGCAGCAATGGAAGCATAAAATAAAATAAAATAAAAATTTAAATAGAAAAAAAATGCAAAAATATATACAATAAAGACTATATACAGTACATACAGTAAAAAATATAAACATCAAACAATATGAAAATATACAGATGGTAAATATGAAATGGTCAATATGAAATATACAGATGGTTGCAATCGTTAAAAACAGAATGAATGTATATTAACTAAGATATAAATAATATAAATAATAAATAAACAGTCATAATAAAATCCAGATGTGCTGTAAAGCCAACATACATCTGAGGCCTTGTTCAGACTACCAGCACAAATCTGATTTCAGGCGTATTCAGATTGGAGTCAGATTGATGTTATGAAGTGTGAAAAGCTCCAAAAAAAAGTTGTAAGCTGCATTTGTCTGTGGTTGTGATTCATGTGATTCAAGTCAGATTTCTACTGATGTGGGCAAATCTGACCGCTCCGGCCACTGAAAACATTTTTCTGTCCTGAACATCACTTACATAACGGTGGCATTGTTTCTAGAGTGCAAGAAGGGGAAAAAAAAACACAGAATGAAACAGTTACTGTGCATGTCAATCTCTTCCGTCGATGATGTTTCCTGCTCCTCGATTGGAGACGTAGATGGCGTGAGGCCAAAGATGCGTGTGCAATCTTTTCTGCGGCTTCTTGTTTTGCTGTTGTGTTTGAAAAATGCACCATCAGTTTAGCATTTGTCGTTACCACAGCAACCAATGCAGATAGCATAACGCTGCCTGAACACACAAATCTGACTCGGTCACTTGCAAGTAAGAGTGGACCGCGCATATACTGTACATACACACACACACACACACACACACACACACACACACACACACACAGGTCAATGTAAACCGTGCAACTTTCAAAATATTCCAAAATAAGGCTTTGCAAATGTGTTTTGAGCTGGGACTCACACACGTGAAGTGGTTCGGTGCGACATTTTCACTGCAAACAAAACTAAGTGTGTTTACATGGAAAACTACACTGGGTACCTTGAACATCAACAACACAAAGTTAATGCAGCTTGCCTCCGGTCCACATATATAGAAACGCTTCGCACATGGAAAGAAACTTCAGAGCCAACAAGGAGGCGCTTTACAAACCAAAACGCACCCGGTAACACGGGCGAACAGAAGGCAGACAAGAGAGCACAAGCCACCGCCGCCGTGCCCAAACACATCAATCTTTTCCCTTGAAGTTTTGGGTTAAATTGATTTCCTGACTCTGCAAACACACCCCTTGTTTTTTTGGAACCAAGCCTCTGCCTCTGCAAGTTTCAAAGGTATGGCTAAAAAAAAAAAAAATGATAACTGTTAAATCACCAGCAAAACTTAATCAAAGCCACATGGGAATTTGTCCATCGGTTTCTGGATGATGGTAGAGGATACTAGAGGATGTAAATATTATGGCAGGAAGTGATGTGTGTGATTAGAGAACTGGCATCTCAATGTGTATTCTTGTGGACATTCAGGTTACACAGAGATTGATTTAGTGCCAGGTGGAAATATAATCCAGCGAGAGGTAAATTTAGGTGTCAGTCGAGCATCGGTAACCACGGACGGGTCAGCGGTTGCTACGTATCCCACATTTCCCCGCGTTTATGGAGTAGGCGTTCTCCAAATGGGATGGGAAACGCCGTCAGAATGAAGAGGAGTCAATTAGCCTCGCCGCCCGCTATCAGTTAGCGACATCTCTGACAAGTACTAAAATATTTTACAACGGCGCAGACTATTAATGTTGTGCAAATACGTTTACGGCCACTTTGGCACTTGACTTCACCGCTGCTGGCATCAATTTTTATGCCTGCACTTTTTTTCCCTCTTTTTTTTTGTTTTCACTGTCCTCCGTCTGAAAACATGGGAATAAAAACCTGACGTGGTTTAGTGTGTGAACATTAACAACAATGTCAATGTTAATGTCTCGTTGAGTCTGTGATTGACTTTTTAAATTTTACAATCAAGGGGCAAAATCAGCGAAAGAGATCAGATAATCGGATGAGGAAAACCTTGAAATCTTGAAAATCTTGAAATAAGTTTTTTTCTTTCTGGGGAAAAAATGTGAAAATTAACACACTAAACTGCACTGTAAAAAATAATCTAACTTTCCCATTTGGGGATCAATAAAGTATGTATGATTCTGATTCTGATCTGATAGTGAAGTCAGTGAGTCTTATCTTCACTGCTAAAATCTTTTTTCTGCAACAAGAAAAACAAAAAATCTGCCAGCGGGATGAAATAATCCCACTTGTTACCAATGCTAATCAACTTGTTTCCAGAATTTTCTTGAATCTCATGTCATTTTATTGATCCTAATGGGCTGATCTGCTTTATTCTGGTTCATTACAACATTAATATGCTAGATTTTTGGCTAGGATTCAGATTTGTGTGTGTGTGTGGCATCTTCTTTTGCAGCGCATCGCCCCCCCCAGCCTCATCCACCGTCACAGGCTCCCTCAAATCCGGCATTTCCCACCAAATCCCCCTCCTAACCCACAAATCCCGCGATGCCCTTGCCTCCCAGTTCCAATCAGACGCCCTTCAGTCCTGTACTCCGTCCGGGAATCTGCTCCCCATCCCCCACAGCGGCCTGCAGAGTTTTGGGGACAGAGCCTCCAGGGAAGCCTTTGGGAATCTCTCCTGGCAGAGATCCATAATGCTGCTTCTTTGGAAAAAAAAAAAAAAAAAAAAAAAAACTCCTGAAAACTCATCTTCACTTCTATCATAACTGGCAATGCTCGCTATTATTATTTTCTGTTCTTTTGTTTTGTCTGTTTCAGTATTTGTAAAGCATCTGTGGGTCCTGTGAAAGGTGCTCTATAAATTTAAGCTCTTCTTCTTCTTCTTCTTCTTATGTTTTAAGAAATATCTTCTCAGTGGTCACTTTATCAGCTCCACCTGCACAATCTAATCCAATCTAATCCAGCTGTTGTGCCATAAAGTTTCCTCTCCTGCTGCTTGTAATGCTCAGGTTTTCTTGTTGTCACAGTAACAGAGGTGTTCATTCACTTCTATGTTTGGCATTGAGCTCATAGTTAGTGCTGCTGTTGGATAGGACTGCATTTTATTGGGAGGTGTTTCCACTATTCTGTCCCTCCTCATGTATATAAATAGGAGAGGACAAAAAATTGGAAACACCTCTCAATATAATGCAGTCCAGTAGCAGACCTCTGCAAACTACAACCTCAGTAATAAACGCAGAATTAAATTGACACATTCTGCACAATGTAAACACAAACTGAACATTATAAACTTTGTTAAAAGGTAGAATTTATGGCAGAGCTGCTGACCTGAACTGCATTAGACTGTACAGGCTGAGGAAGTGGACGCTGAGTGTATAATTTTGAGACTAAAAATACGTTTTTGCAGATTTGACTCTCCTTGACGCTTTCTTTGTTATTTCCTTCTTTCTTTTACAGCACATTTTCTTATAGAACAGAGTTTTTTTTTTTTTTTTTTTTTTTTTTGAGAATAAACACAGACCAAATATAGCAACACTTTGTTTAAGACTGGGAGGCCCGGCAGGTTTTATTGGCGTGGCAACACTCCGATAAACCATGTGACTCATCCAATGAAACTTTGATATGATTAACTCATCCGTCATGATGTCATGGAGTCTGCGGCTGAATTTACACACCTAAAGAGCACGAGCCCTATAAAATCTATAGGCCATGCTGTGCCACACACACACACATGCACACACACAGACACACATATACACACGAGCGCAAATAGGAACACAGATGCACAAAAGTACGGGACAGAAACAGACACAGACACAGATTTAACAGGAGCACGTACACACAAATACATACATGTTCATGCACACACACACACACACACAGCATGATGTCACCCTCCACAGTGAACCTGGGTGGCCTTAAATCCACTCTGCTCTGAGTGGAAGTGATTGTGAGCGTGCAGGAGACTAAGTGGTTTTGTCAAATTGGAGCAGGACACAATATGAGCAGCACACTCGACACAACAATACATGACACTCCAAAATTATTAATACGCCCGTAAAAAGTCATCGGACATTATCTGGAGTGGATATTGGCCAGATAGGGAGGCTGCTGAATGGCTGGCAATGATGAGGAGAAGTAGGTCGCATATTACAGGAATTCATATTGTCCCACTAAATATGTTCGTATAGGATCCAAATGTAATCATCTCAAATATAGAATCAAACTGTAATTATATCGTACATTTCAAAAGGTGCAAACAGCCGTAAGAAAAGAACAAAATTCAGCTCCAAGAGTAACATATATAGAGCAACCAAGGCCATTAGGAAAGATACAAGTAGAAATATCAAAAGAGTCAACAGAAGGAGAATAAAAACACTGAATGAATGAATTCACCCTGAAATACATAAACAAACATACACCACATTCACATCAGTCATAAAATCCCAGAGAAACTGTTTTTTATGTGTAAACTAGACTGAAAAGGTTTGTCCTTAGTTTGCACTGGAAAAAAAAAGAGAGAAGTTAAACTGAACTTATGCTTTAATCAATACATCAGTAAAATTTTACACTGTTTAAGTGGTTAAATTTAAGGCTATGGTATTTTCAAATTTCTGTACTTTTTCCCCCAAAGTGCTTTGGAATGATTTTGCTTTCAAAGTGCAAGTCAAAAGCTCTCATTTGTTATGTTAAAACTGCTGCATTTATGACTTGACTGGCGTTCAGGTGCTTTGGTTGGAAATCTCGGATAACCTGATGATTTCATCTTTATTACCATTTTGTTAGCCCACATTGAAAAAAGCAAATATTCAAGAGATGCTTTTAAATCGATTGTTTGTTTTCATGAAATGTCATAACTCAGAAAACTTGGTTATCGTTGCTATTTATCAATTTTCCACAGGTTAGAGTTAGGGTTAGGGTTAGTTGAAGGGGGCGTTCATGTGCTTGTCAGCTTGTAAATAAGATGTTTCCGATGAGCATGTGAAGGTATCACAACTGGGCCTGGTCCTGATTGGCTCGGCTTATTGAAATCCGTCCAATCAGGTCAGCTTCAAGCGTTTGAGCCGTCCACTCAGCAGCATTATCTTATTTAAATGAGAGGTCCACTATCATGAACACTCGGTTTGCAAAGTCATTCGCTTTAATTAGATTCGGCTTTAAACTCAACAACATTCATATTTATTTGCATCACTGAAAATGTTGTCGTCTTGAGCCGCTGAAGAGTTGAAAGCAACATAATGAAAAGTGAATAATGGGCGCCTTTTGAACATTTCTGCCATCAAAGCCATTCTTCTTCTTTCTGTTTGCCATCATTATCTTCAGAGATGTGGTGATATTATTGAGTGATGTTTCACAGGCAATATAATGTCTCGAGTTGATTGGAGGGGGAAAAAAAAAAGGTTCAAGTGCACATATCTTCACTTTAACAAAGCAAAAAAAAAAAAAAAAAGAAGTGGGTCAGACGCAGTATGTAATCACGCCACTTGATCCACCGCTGCACCGAGAAGCCCTGATTTAATACGTTCTGTTGGTTATCGACAAAAATGTAATATGATCATCAGAAATTCTACATGGTGCAACGTCTGCGAAATCTCATTACTGTCTCGTGTTTCGCTCCGCTCCCCCCCCCTCTCCGCTGCAAGACAAAGGCAAAAGGGTAATGCCAATAAGAATGAGATAAATTGGATGGCATGGAAGAAAAAAAATCCATTCGTCCATTAACCCTGAGAGGGAGGGAGGGAGGAGTGGGTTTGTATGTTATTTATTTATTTATTTATTTATTGTGTGGGCGCTGAGCCACACTGCAGGGTCACCGTCCACATGCTGCCGGAGCTAATTTCTCTCAGCTCGGAGCGGGCCAGCGTTTCCTCCCCGCCGCCCTTTACAGGGAGCACAACCCGGTGACCCCGTGCATCTCGCCGGGCCCGGCCTTCAGAGCATGTGCTGTATGCATTCCTGTATGGATCCCATATCGGGCTTACGTTGCTGCGACTGACTGCAGCAGCTTCCTGTCAGAGCCATCACATCAGCCCTGTTTCTGATATTCACATCTTTAATAGTCTGCTATGATGTTTATAAGTCACTTTATCAGCTCCACCTGCACAATCTAATCCAACCCGATCCAGCTGTTGTGCCATAAAGTTTCCTTTCCTGCTGCCTGTAATGCTCAGCTTTTCTTGTTGTCACAGTAATAGAGGTATCCATTCACTTCTATGTTTGGCACTGAGCTCATAGTTAGTGCTGCTGTTGGACTGGACTGCATTTTACTGACAGCTGTTTCCACCATTATGTCCCTCCTCATGTACATAAAAAGGGGAGGACAAAAAATTGGAAACACCTCTCAGCATAATGTAGTCCAGCACAAGACCTCTGCAAACTACAACCTCAATAATAAACATAGAATTAAATTTACACATTCTCCACAATGTCAACAGAAACTGAACATTATAAACTTTGTTAAAATTTATAGCACAGCTGTTGACCTGAGAAAGTGGACACTGAGTGTATATTACATAGGTGTTATTTATTTATTTGCTTACTTACTAACTTATTTATTTATTCATCCATTCATTCATATGTTTACAATTATATATACTGTTCATACACTGACTTTATTGTGACCTGTAGTAGCAAACCACCCGGTCATGTTCATGACCTGAGGCTGTGTACACACATACAGTATGTACTGTATATGCTACTATCCGGCACTGATTATATTTTATGAATTATTTATGAGATTTCTAATCTAACTGCCCGAAAATATCAAGCTATGCATTCCTAACAACAATAAATAAATAAATAATGCATTTTGATTGTATTTATCACTGCTGAAATGCATATAGCTAAAGGAAAAAATAAAGAAAGTAAATAAAGTATATAAATAAATAAAGTAAGTGAAGTGTTCAAGTAATGAATCTTTATTACAGTTTTTGTTCTCTGCATGTATGTTCAGATGGTGGCACGTCATGACGGTTTTGGCGTTTTGGACTACCAAAAAATTGTTTGTTTGTTTGTTTGTTTGTCCATTCGTTCATTCACTCATTTACTTACGTACTGATTTATCCAATAATAGATGTGGATGAAAAATCTGCATGCATGTTTTGCAGCTGACCGATGCAGATGTTTAAAGTGTTTCATTTACGGTGACATTTTGGCTTCTCAGCAGCAGCTCGTATGCAGAGCCACTTAACAAAAACTGCAGGAGGAGAATCAGCCTTGTTCCCTGGATCACCAACGTGACGAGGAACTAATAGTGAGGAGGTCAAAGGTCAGAGCCGGAGCACCCAGACAATAGATGGAACAAATCTCCTGTCCCGAGAATGATTGCTTTCTTTATTGGTGTGATATTACTCTCAGACAAAGAAATGACCCATGCATTTACATCAAAATATGATTTTTTCTTCCCCCTCCATAAAGGCCAAGTCTGACATGTAGTAAACCATTTTTTTTAAATTTAAACACTAAACACAGCAACACAGCGAGATCTCTTTTTGCTTGCGTTCAATCAGGCGCACAGCCTTGAAATACACAAGCAGAAATTGAAATGCATCGCTGATGTTGTGCAGGCATGCCTATTCAATAGTAATGAATACTTAATTAAACCTGAACGTGAAGGCAAGGCTTTGAAGTACAGAGAGAGACAAACTTTATCCAGCGTTTGACAAAAAGCAAAGTGTGCTCTCACATAACCCGCTGTTCATGAAAGTGATCTTTTCTTTAACGCACAAAATTACCGTTCCAGTGGCTTTTTCATAGTCAGGTCTGTGCAGGAAAATGAGATCGCAAAAGCTAGCATGGGAATGTAATTAAAAGTGGGGAAAAAAAGACTTAAAAATCATGTAATACTTGTGAATGGTGGATTAAAGCAGCCTGTAGTCTGAGTTAAGTGGAGAGAAATTTTTATTGGTTTTTTAATTTTTTTTTTATTTTTTTATCCATTTTCAAGTCAAATGCTTAGAAAACAAATGCAAATAGAGCCAAAATTTCAGAGACGTCTGCCTCTGATGAATTTTGAAGGTTGATACCAACACTAACATTTATGGACTGAAGTTGTGCCAATATTCATTCCCTTTAATTTGACCGTTTTCATGCCAAGTGCTCAGATTTTTCTCTCAGATTTTTATTCTTGTCAAGATGGAAAACCACATATCGACCATCACGGGCCTTCAAATCAAAAATTAATTTACCAAAAACATTGCCAAACTTTTAAAAGACTGATTAAAATATACAAAGAAAATAAGATTTCAAATCTGGTTGAGAAACCTCCGTCACATCAGAGGAGAACAGCACTGACTGGATGATATCTGAAATGTACAGAAATAAAATAATAAAAAAAAAAAACAGTACTGGCCCCAATCTGGCTGATAAATTTACTATTTACTATCGTTGCTTTCACTGCAAAATAACCCAAGTGATTTATGTAAAAGTAACATTTACACAGTCAAATAAATCCAATTTTACGCTATTTAACGGCCCAAAAGTAGCAACATGTAATATTCATTCATTATGATACTGAATAAAGCAGCAGCCTACATCAGTGCTGTGTGAATACTCAAAATCTCAGTGGTGAATTCACTCTGGATTGTACATTTTCCTTTTACCAGCACAGAGTGAATGACAGTCTTTTATTAAGACAGTGGAAGAGGTGGCAGCCCTCGGCTATAGGCTGCTCGCTGAGACGGGGGGGAAAGCTTGCTAAGCATCGTCCATATAGTGTCTTCTGATATATATTGCCTCCAGCTTTCCACAGTATGACTCCCCTGACAATGGCAATGAAAGTGGGCCACGGTGAGCAAACAGATCGGCCTACATCAAACATCCCCTCGTATATTACAGACATAAAAAGTCATTATCCTCAGCGGAAATCGATAGCTGACGTGGTCAAGATGAAGAGACCCCCTCGCGGTTTTCGGGGTCAGCTTACAAAGGAACATCGCTGCAAATGATATCATTTTTCTATCATTAACCAGCCCCCAGGTCGATGGCCATGTTTAAAGCCGAGGTATAACGTTACTTATAATGTCTGATAATGAATGGCGCGCCGGCCGGGACGTGTCCAGCATTGATTGAACATGTGGAGCGGCGGTGGCAGGAGCGAGGCAGGCTGAGGCGACCGCGCCAGTGTTTCCATAGGATGGCTGCAATATTGAGGTGCGGGGAGCGCTCCTATACTGCGCCGCGCTTTATTTGAAGATCTTATTAAAGGACTCAAGTTGGTGTTTGTCCAGACTAGCAGTGTTTGTCTGCAGTCTAGCTGCAGTGGTGGCCTGCCCTTCCACTGGGAGTCCACACATCCGCTTCTGTCTGTATTGTGATACTCTGCCCAATCCCCGAGGGAAATTACTCCTAGTATCACTACTACTCCTGGTACTACTACTGCTGCTACTACTAACTGCTACTACCAGCATTACTTCTGCCTCTACTAGCACTGCTGTTATTACTACAGCCACTAAAGGCCCTTTTCCACGGCACAAGAAATGAGAAGTAGCGCTTGCTGGTGCTAGGTCCAGCTCTGGGTCTCATTTATGTTTCATCTGACTTCAGTGGAAACGGTAGCATTTGTATAGTGGCTAAAAAAAAAAAAAAAAAGCCAACTGACATCATCATGGTTGTAATCCTTCAGGTTTTCACGGTCCTGCTTCAGTCACTAGTCAGGATCTCTGCTGTTTTGACTCCCGTTGAATCTCATCCTCCCACCAAAAGGATGATGACAGCTCGGAGCTTATCTTATTATTTGTCCATGTGGCTTTGTAAAACTCTCAACAGCTGACAGAAAAAACACCTCCACTTCAAGATGAACTTCCACCGAGTCCCACATGTCGAGCAGGGACCAGAAAGCTGGAACTGGACTCTGGATGAGCGGAAAATCTAAAGAAATATCAAAACCTTTGGTGCCACTGCAGTGGAAAAAGGGCCCCAACAGTGTTAACATTGCTAGTATTAGTGCTGCTAATACTAGGATTTACTGTTACAAGGCTTGGACTGGCGAATGAATCATTAAAAAAATGTTACATAAATTTGCATTGAGTTTTTGGATGGTTTTCACTGATAAAACCTCATTTAGATTTTGATTATTGAAAGCTGAAGGTGCTGCGTCAAAGGCCACAAGACTAGAGATTATGAATCGCCTAAAGATAAATTTCTGCAGGGTTTTAGTGAGGCACTGGCTGCTCGTGGTCAGGGTTAGGTCCGAGTAAATATTCTCGAGCTTCTTTCAGACGGGATTTCAACACGCTGGTGTGGTCGGTGGGCCGGATTAGAGTCAGGCAAATTTTTTCATCACCACATTCAGAATCATCGAGCTCTACTTCTGTCTCTGCCGCTGCTACTGCTAGGCTATTACTTGAAGCTGCATTACATCAGTTCATTTTGTTTTATTATCCTTAACATGATAAGATGAGGAATGCACTGCAGAATAAAATGACTTCCATTTCCTCTTACTGCCCCGATGATTTGATAATTGAAAAAAAAAACTCACAAAAAAATGTCCTACATACAGGAGCACCATCTGTAAAGTGATGTCAGTGTGTTCTGTTGTCATGATTTTGCATTTTTAATAATATATTGCTGCTTAGGAATATGCCATTGATTAGGGATATGTGATTTGTTATGCAGAAGTGACAGGCGTGGGGAAGCAGCTGCGCGTGTCTGTCATGTGTCCGGCTCCAGAGTCCAGAAAACATCACGGACGCATCACACTCTGCCCATGTGCTCCATGCAGAAAACAACACAGACAGAATGTAAAGTCCCTCTTGTTGTGGCTCTGTCGCCATTAGCCATGCCACCAGCCACACACACACACACACACACAAACACGCACACACACACCTCTCTCACCACACAAGCTCGTGGCTGGTGCATCGGCTGACACAAGAGGCCCACATCCGGCCTGCTTTTCCACACAATGCATCTATTGCTTCAATGGAGCCGTTCAAAGGGGCAGAGGGGAGAAAAATGAGTTGGCCAGTGACTTAGCACTTCGACATGGGGTGACACACACTGTGCATTGTCTGTGGAGTTACCCAGAGAGCAGCTAAAAGGAGTAACTGGATCGTGAGGATGAGTTTCATCAAAATATGCAGGATTTTAGGTCCAGTTTTGAACTCTGTGTTTGCTGTTAACACTCACTAATCACAGTCTACTTAGTGCATATAAACACCCTGTGTGTGTGCTCCATATGTGTGTGTGTGTGTGTGTGTGTGCGTGCGTCTGTGTGTGTGTGTGCGTGTGTGTGTGTGAGTGAGTGAAATGTACCCTTAGAGAAAGTAAAATATATTTATCAATATATTAAATTAAATATATGGTAATATATTAGAATATATTACATCTAATATATGGAATTACAATAAATTGAAATATATTTTATGTTTGAAAATGTCTTAGCAATACATGGAATAATATATTGGTTAAACATATTATGCAATATATGTATATATTGCATCAATATATTGTAATGTATTTCAATATATGGAATAATACATAAGTAATTGCACATTTCAGATATTGCAATATATTGCATATGAATATATATGTGTTTATATCCCATAATATATATCATTTTATATTTATAAATATCCTCCATAATGTATTTAGATTTATATGTGATGAACACTTGGTACATATATTTAAACATACAAGATCTATGACTTTCCAATTATATGGGAACATGTATTGGAAATATGGTTGTTTACTGGAAAATATGCAATTAAAAAAAAATCCCAATATATTTTTATATATGTTGCGATATATATACAAATGCATATAATTCAGTATATTTGAACATATAAAGACAAACTATTACATGTAAAAATATATTTTATCATTTTTGGTCTTGATTACAATATATTTTTTTATATGTATCAATTATAGATATGTATGGTCTATGCATATATTTCAATATATTGGAAAATATAAAGACTAGTTCCCATATATGGAAATGTATTATCTAATAGATCACATGATATTTTCCAATACACTGCAATATATTGTTGTTTTGTAAGGGTATACAGTACACAAAAGTAACAATGTATTTGTTTCAAGGGCATCATTTCGCAGTCACCTCCAAAATCAGTTTTCATTTTTGTTGCTGTTTTGAACTCGTCAGACATGACGGTTGGTCTTATTTGTCCCGCTCCTCCTCTGTTGTGATTTGTTCAACTGCAGCATTTCATCAAAAGTTGAAGGTTTTTGAAAGTTTTTCAACTTTCAAAAATGAAAAAAAAAAAAGCCTTGTACCGGTGCCTTCACACTCCGTTTGCAAACACTAAGAAAAATAATCCAGTTGCAGGAAATGACACCTTGGTGGACTCTTACAGCTCTTACATCGATATATCAGGTCGATTTGATGTCAGAATGTCAATTTTTATTTTCGGTTGCATATTTTTTTGTTATTCTCTTCCTTGTTAAATCAATGTTTTTTTGCTTAATGACTTCTTTACATAATGTTTGGTGAGTCAATCTGCCCTCAAGAGTCTGAAGCTGTTTCATTAGGTTGAGTCTCAGTGGAGGCAGACTGAAGCATAAGCATCTTGTTAGTGATCTCACCCTAAATTTCGACAACGTGCATCGTCTCTCAAAACTCTACAGCTAAAAACCTTGGTGTGATTTTTGACCTCGTATGCTCATGTGATATTGCAGTATTGCTAAAATTAGACCCATGCTAAACTGTTGTCCATGCATTTGTCACGTCTCGCCTCGATTACTGTAGTGTTCTGTGTTCTGGTCTGCCTGCCTCTGGTACCACAAGTTTTCAGCTGGTCCAAAATGCCAGAATATAATATCCTTTATTTAACCAGGTAAAAAACTCATTTAGATTCAAAATCTCTTTTCCAAGAGTGACCTTGCCAAGACGGCAGCGCAAAAACAATAGTTACACACAAGACACAAATAAAATACAGTCACATAGTACAATCACACGATCCTATTGAGCTCATTTCCATGTCTTTTATAATTGACTTGAATTCCCCCAGAGATATAAGATGTGTCAATTTCAAGTCCTTCTGGACATCATTCCAAGTAGACAGAGCAGAAAATTTAAAAGCCTTTTTGCTCAGTTCAGTTCTGACTCTCGGGACCTGCATCTGTATAATGTTCAAAGAACGCAGGCCATAACGGCTGTGGTTTCTACACAAGAATCCTGACCAGAACCAGTTTGCCCCTTCATTGGCTCCCAGTTCATTCCAGGGCTAATTTTTTGTGGCTGGTTTCATCATCCCTCCCTCGTCAGCCTTTGTGGCTGGTCCTCGTCCCGTGTGGACGAGGACTGCCTTGGTCAAAGCCTCCCACTGCTTTTTTTTTTGTCTTGATTTTTTCTGCTAGTGGCTTTTCTTTTGTAATTCAGCTGTATCGCTTTGTCATGTACCCACTGTGTCTTTTTTTTTTTTTTTTTATCCCTGATACATCCCTCTTTTTTTTGGTGCCGCTTATGAGGGTTAATTTTATGGGTTTGTTGTAAACTTGTGGGTCTGTAAAGACCTTTGAGACTGCGAACACCGATTCTGGGCTCTTAATAAACTTCATTTTGAAACGTGTACTTGAAACTTGAGAGCGTCCCATGGTGATTTAATGCTATTTCCCGGGTTTTTGCAACATGAGATGAATATAAGTCCAGGTGAGACAGTGAACCTTTGAAATCAGCTGGTCAGATGGCACCTAGCTGCACCTTCAGTCTAAAAATGTTGGTATTAGTCGACAAAAATCCATAATGGCTCAATATCCCTCTGTCTACATCTGCCTGTCTTGTGCACAGAAGACTACACACACACACACACACACACACACACACAGAGAGAGACAAAACCACACACATAGTCACACCACAGTCAAACTAGAAAGAATCCATCAGAGCGTCTTGTGTCGCGGACAGAGATTGTTTTGTCTGTGCGTGTCATGCAGTTCAGAGGAGGCATTCTTACAGGGAGACACAGCGAGGCTTCACACGGCCCTGCGCCTCCTTCTCCTCCTTCTCCTCTGCTCTCCTCCTTCGTCTTCCACTGTCTTCTCCTCGTCGCTCTCCTCACCCCTCGGCCTGACAGCTGTATATAAACTCCCTGACCGGCAGCCTTTCAGCCCGGCTTTGGTCAGACAAAACAGCTCCTGTAAGATGAGAACTTGAACTAGAATCAAATAAAACTGGTGCGTTAAAATAAAAGTTGTTCTTTATTACACTGAAATCCATCTTAAGTCGTTTAGTCTCATCTTCAGTGTTAATTTTTTTTTTCTTCAAGCAGGGTAAGAATATCTGCCAGTGGGATCAGGTAATCCCATTTGTGTCCAATGCAGTTTCACCTGTTTCAGGATCTTTTTTTTTTCTGGGAATAAGCACAAAATGTATTGAAACAAGGCAGAATGAAGCACTAGTGCCAAGAAAATGACATTAGATTAGAGAAATTCTGGAAAAAAGTTGATCAGACTCGGAAACAGGTGGGATTACCTCATCCTAGCACAATTTTGTTTATATCTTGTGTAAAGAAAAACAAGATTTTACCACTGATTATAAGACTAATTGACTCATGTTCAGTGAAGATGGAGATTTTTAACTCTTTGTTATCCACTTTAAAAACATATTAACATGGTTTGTGCTGTCACTATTGTCTTAAACTACAGTTCATACGCACAATAAGGGATTGCAACATCTGAAAAGTTAACATGGGTTATTTCTTGCCATAAAAACTGCACTCTGACCTGTGTAATGTGTTATGAATGTGTTATAAATTCACACCTGACCTCCAGCTCTGTGTGGCACATGTGGAGGAAACGAGTAAAACACTGACAAGCTTGTGGTTTGATTCCCAGCGGGCGCAAAATGTAAGCATCGTGGCACCGTGCCCACCAAAAGGTGCATATGCTGCAACATGTACGCTGTGAGGGACTGAACTAAAACAATAATCCCTCCAGTCACTGTGCAGGATCATGATTTAAAACTTCACCACAGGTTGGTGTAACAAAGCAAAAACTTGAAATTCAAAACTTCCCTCTATAGTTTCCACCACTGCCTCCATCAACAATTTTATGCCTGAAATTACAGGGAGTTTGAGTCACATGGGATTAGTATAATCAGGGGGGCTTTTGTCCTCACCAGAATACAGAAGGTAATTTAACGCTCAGGGTAATTTAACTTTGCAAAATACAAATACGCTGGATTGGCGCAGGGTTTACATTACGATCTGTGCAATTATTCCAAATCAGTGTACCTCCTCAGGTAACACTGGCCCCCTGCCAGAGGAGCTGATAACATGCGGCTGCACAAGCTGCACCCCACCCTCACATTACACAGCAAAACAACCTCCATCTGAACGATTTAGTCTCATATTCAGTTTTGACTCTAACAAAGGGGGGAAAAAAATTGCCAATGGGATGAAATAATCCCAGTGGTTTCCAATGCAGTTTCAGGAATGTATGTTCAGGAAAGTATGGATATAAAATCAGCCACTGGGATCAAGAAAATGACACTTGATTTGAGAAAAAAATCTGGGAATGGGTGATTAGCTTTTCGAAACAACTGGAATTATGCCTATTTTTGTTTCATTTGTTCATTTATTTTTGTTCATCGACTGGGACAAACAGCGACACTGTGAACTGCAGTCGTCAGGACTTGATGTGGTGATATTCGTACGTGACGTGGCCTCACAGCCGGTCGTGCTGTGATGTAAACTGACTCAGGAGTTGAAATGATTTAATTTTTTCTCTGTCTTGGAACATATCGCCTCAAAGCTCCTCTCAACATGACACACTCATTGTTAGAGGGCTGGTCAGACTGTGCTGCTGCTGTTGTACCCCTTAGACCCCGCCCCCCCCCACCCCTCACTACACACACACACACACACACACACACACACACCACAGACACTATACAAGTTAAACACCATCCTAAATGAAGTCGGCCCTTCTCCTTCAGTCTGTGCACTTAACCCTCTGAGACCCAACTTGCTGCTGATGAATGAAATTTTATTTATTATTATTATTATTATTATTATTATTATTATTAAATCTTTAAAAATCACTGGATGTGCTTACATACAGCAGATGCATTTATTGTTTGACTGATTGACTGGAGAGAGAAAAAAATTTACATTTATATATATTTAAAAAATGTAAATATATATATATATTTTTTACATTTTTTACAAAAGTAGAAAAAAGTAAAGATATCACATATTTTACAAACAAAAAAATGTTTAAAATATACATGTAAAAATATAAAAAATATATCCAAAGTTAATTCAGTAATATTGAAAAATTACTTTGACCTATGAAAGTGTCCATGGAGGAAAAAAAGAAGTGCATATAATCTATATGACACACAGGGAAAAAGTATCTTCACTGGCCAAAGTAGCAGTTTTTACTTATTTTGTAAAGTAATAAAGGGAATTTGATTTTGGTTTCAGGGGGTTAACAACAAAGGAAGAGGCAGAAAAAGGGTGGAGATAGAAGACAGACAGGGAAAGAAAGAGATGAAAAAAAAGGAGAGTCGGAGAGCCGCTCCATCAAGTCAGCACCAATCACAACAGTCACTAACATGGCCGCCGTGCCGTTTCCCTCGGCTGAGATCTCCTCATGAGAGCTGCAGGGAGCCGAGCCAAGCCCCCCTCAGCCCCAGCCCGCCCCCTGAACACCAAACACCCCCGCCGAGTGCTGAGAAATCGCCCCGGCCGCGTCCCCTGCGAACGCGTGTGAATTCCAAACAATGTTCCTCGGCCAAATAGTAGCTGGCACGACGCCGGCGGAGGCCTCGTAAGGCGATCCGCCCCGCGGGGAGCGAGGGGCCGTAAAACAGACAGCACACGGGACGATGACACGGGAGAGCCCGGCCGGGACGAGGTGATGTCAGGCCTGAAGAGGAGCCAGAGTCTTTACATCGCAGAACCTACAGCCTGATCAGCCCGACGCAGAGCAACAGGCTGCCAGGCTGCCAGGCTGCCAGGCTGCCATGTTACCTCGCTGTAACATCCAGGTCCACTTTTCTGCCCTCAGGAGGCCGAGGGTTCGAGTCCCACCTCAGGCCAGTCACTGCATGCCACCCCTGTCTGTCTCTCTCTTTGTCTCTCTCTCCTCTGCCTGTCAAATCAAGCAAGAATGCCCAAAAACAACAAAAAAAACTCCAAAAAACATATACCACATATATGTACAGAGATACTTTATAATATAGGTTACATGTTTAATATCATATGTGTGACTTATATGTAAAAAAATGTATTATACATACATAAACATACATATTTGTATGAGCTAGATATATATGTGGATATATGAAATTGTTCCAGTTTCTAATAGGTTTCATACACAGTTTGTGCAAACATGAACATATCTGACATATATGGGAATTCCTTACATGTACATATACATGTTCCATACGGGGCAAATCAAAACTTCAGGGCAATCTCTCCAATGGCAGTGAGTGAGTGAGAAAACTGGACTTTTTTTTTGCCTTGCTCATCGCCGTGCTGTAACGTGTCACCAACCGGCCAGGCTGTTGAATATGAGCGATCAGTGTGCAGCTCACTGATGTCACCGTACAGGACTGGCAGAAATGACATTTCTATACGAGTAAACTGCATTTTTAATTATGAATAGATAGATAGGTCTCATCGGCATATCTTGCATATCATGTCAGGTGGCCTTTTAGCCATTTTGGTTATTTGAGCCACCAGAAGTAGAGGTTGAGGTTAGGGTAAGGTTAGGTTTATGCATAAAAAAACACTTGGTTAAGGCAGTGTAATGAATTGTTTGCAAAAATCACACACCATCATCTCTCAGGTTGCTTGGGCCAAAGCTGGTTGTTTGATTCATCCGCTGCCCCACCTGCCTTATAGCACAGCCTTGTAATGATTGTGAACACACTCTTTTTCAATGGCTTTCCATGCATTTGCCGCTCATCCGCTCCACGCGACGTGCCTCGCTCTTTTGGCTGATATCATGGTCGCATCAAATTGACCGATCTCTGCTTTAACTGCAAAATAGCCTATAAATCCTCTTCTTCAAGCGTAAGCAGAGGGCTGTTTTTATTTTCAACATTATCCTCATTAGCTAGGTAGATTGCAAGTACATATCAGTCGCTGCATTTCCATAAAATATTCGAATTAATTTCAAAGAATGACTGCAAAAAGTGAATAAATGTGGGTTTCAGTATTTGTTTAAGTGAATAAATCGTACAGCCTCCTGTGTTAAGTCGCTACAGGTCTGTGCCGAGTTTTGCAAAGATGCATTTTTTGCATTTGTACTTTCAAATCTTCATAAATCGTCTCACGGCATGGCTGTAATGTGACCGTGCCATTTGCTGCACATATGAGGCAGGAACGTGTCGATTTCTTCGTTTGTCTGCCCGTAGATGTTGGTGTTACCGCCATCCGCCATGACGGCAGCTCTGAGGCCATGAGGTCAAACTGCAGCCACGCGTGTGAGTAAATCTTACGAACACATGCTGCTTCTTTATTTGGCAAATACGCATCCATCACAAATGATTGCTTTTCTTTTTATTTAATGAAAAGTTTGTCCACGTCAAGCGATCACATTGACTTTTAATCACGTTTTGAGTATTTTTGTCATTTCCCCAAATCATTTCTTTATTCAATACAGCAGAATATGCATACAAAGCTTTGTTAATGAGATGGTGGTTAGTGAGAATGATGCCATTGTCCTTGCATTCAGTGAGTGTAAGGAGTGTGATGCTCATGAGCCTTGTGTTTAAGCAGAAAAACACCTCGTATGCGATCACAACCAGGAAATCAGTAAAAGTTGAAGGATACAGCGGTCCTGGAAACAACAACAACAACAACAACAATACAAAAAAGTTGCAGGTGTTTTTTTGAAAAGGTAACAGGAAAAACATCTCCCGGTGAAGCTTCATGCAGCAAACAACGCGCAGGAAGTTCAAAATCAAGTCAAAACACAAACTTGATGGCACCGCCTAACGGATCGTGTTCAGGCAGCAGCAGAAACGTGAAATGATGTTTTTGAAACGATATCAGAAAAATATCTGATGCAGGCAGCAGCTCTGGGTGATCGACGTCATATCAGCTTTCAGTTTGCTGCTGGATTTCCATGGGTTTCCAGTTACGGGCCAAATCACATCATACTGACATGGATTCAATGTCAGAATTAATCGCTGGGTTAGTTATCTGACTGAAGTGAAATGAAAAAAAAAAAAAAAAGCTACAAATTTGAACTTGTCGAAACCTTGCATGACAAAACTGATGTGAAAAAAATGTTCTGGTGGCTGTTTTTTTTTTGGAAATATCTTCGCGGAAAAATGCAACGAGAGGTGTTTTGAGCTGCATTTCAGAATAAAAGCACAGTATGGTTTATGCATGTGGTCTTCAGCAAGCCTTGTACTAATGTTACACTGAGTACGGTTTAGTTCAGGACATTGTGTTGTTTTGAATGGTCTGAGGTTCCCGGCTAAATGAATCCCAGTGTGCATGAAATGAGATAAAACTGCTCTGGGAATGCAGTAAAGTTGCTCGTAATAAAACCAGCACTTTGTCCTTTCGGTGTTGTGGGAAAAGGGCCGCGCTGACTTAAAAGTTCCAGTTTGCCTCAAACTCGGGATGTGGTGGAAACGGTTAATGCTTTGCAAGCAGCAGTCACATTGCCAATAAGAAAATATTTATTTGACAAATGATCTCGGTGCATAATGCCACAACTTGCCAGCGGCCTTAAAAAGGTTGAGAAATTACGCTAGACCTATTAATATGATTCATCCGCCGAGCAGGGGAAAAGTGTCTGCGAGTGTGATTTTGTGTGTGTGTGTTAATGTCTCTCTGTGTGCATGCGTGTGTGTGTGTGTGCACCTTATCGAGGTCAGGAGTAAAACACTAAGTGGATTAATCATTGTCACCTGTGTTCGGTGGCGCCGCGATTTGGATGCTAAGTACAATGCTCAGCCATAGATCTTTTGTTAAAGCAGCTTGGAAAGACCACACAAACGAGGCTTATGACAAATAGGACCCATACATTAACAGTAATTTTATGCAGTGCCAAGTTAAGGGAAACAGCCGTGCTTTTTTAGCAGCTCGGCGGGGGACAAATTGCTCATAGATCTTCGGAGCTGTTAAAAGGAGGGGTTTGATTTTTTGTGGCTCAGCACAAACCTGTCTTACTTTCCAAAGGCTTTTAAACCGGAGAGAAATGTTTCCAAGCTTTCACACGTTTCCCGGACTCCAAAAAAATTGCTTGTTTATTCATCAAGAAGTAGGGCGACATATCTGGAAAGCAGTGGAAATCAAAATTTGGGGGAAAAGTTGTAAAGGTTCTGTTGGATCATATCATGGTACATGGCTCAAAGTCTGCCGTTTCACTTCTATTTTTTATTTTTTTGCATTTAGCTGAGCAAGAGCCACTTACATTGATCGCATCAGGAGAAAAAACTTAAATTCACTAATTGCCAACAACAGCTAAACACTTTTTTTTTCCTTCTTCTTCTTCTTCTTTTTTTTATTGGCAACCAAACTCACACTCTCACATTCTGGACTGAAACATTTCCATCTTTAGCCTCCAAAACAAATTAAATCTCATTCTGCTGAGTGGATGAAAACAAACACGGCATGCAGGCGAAAACAATAGCCTGCACTCTTACTTAGAGATCTCAGAGACTTAAAGATGATATAATGTTAATAATCACTGAATTTCAGTCTTTAGTTGAAAGGATTAGGGCTTATTCATCATCATAAATGTTAATGCGTGCGCTCAGTAATGTGTAATTTTCTATATGCTGCGTTGCTCTCTTGGCCAGGGCTGATTGAGAAAAATAGGTTTTCATTGTCCTTTTCTTTATTTCTTTTCTTTTCTGTTGCTTTAACCAACCAGTGCAGCTGGGAGAAAAGTGCACATCACAGCTAATTGTGGTGTGATTTTTCTTCCTGGAATTTTTACATCATAATTTTAACACGTTTCATGACCGTTGGCCTCCTGAAATCTTTTTAAAACCCATTCTGGAGTTTTATGAAATTTTGCGAAAGGAGCATTTACATCACTAAAACATGAATAATGTGTGCCGTGCATGAAAAGTCAGAGAAATGCGTCTTCTCACTGTGAAAGGGAACAGACATAAACCAGATATTGTTGTGCTGGGTAGGTGTGGATGTGTGCCAGTAGATTTGTCTGTATGATTATCAGTGTAATAGAGATTATGTCATAGTGCTGCATGTAAATTCATGATTTTAGGGACCGCAGATGGAAAACAGCTAATGCGAAATGTTTTGTGCCTGGTCCTTATTTAATTTAACAAATAAAATAAAATAAAATAAAATAAATTCATGAGGATTTTTTTACACCGTGACGGAATATTTCGTATTTCCGCTTAATGTTTTGTTATGTACCCATGACCAAAACACTGGCCTAACTTAACCTTAAGCCTGACCTTAGCTGTTTTCTTGCCTCGATTTAACTGTTTCACATGACAAACACATGAAAATGGCGTGCTTAATTTCTGTGGTTAACACATAATCCAATTTGTGTTGGAAGAGCAAAATCGTCACATAATTCATGCCTGCAGACTGCAAAAAAAAAAAAAAATCCATAATAAGTGGTCCTTCAGTCTCATATTCAGCATTAAAACAAGTAAAAAAAAAAAAAAAAAAAAAAAAAAAAACTGCCAACGGTGAGATAATCCCACATGTTTCCAATGCAGTTTCACTTGTTTGAGGAATCTCTTTGGGAACAAGTATAAATATATTGAAACAAGGCAGAATAAGGCAGATCAGCCCACTGGGACAAAGACAAGGACACTTTGTTCAAGAAAAGTCTGGAAACAAGTTGAGTAGGATCGGAAACAAGTGGGATTATCTCATCCTATTGAAAGATTATTTCACTTTTTTAGGAAAAAACACGATTTTAACTGTGAATATGGGACAAATTAATTGTTGAAAGATTTGTTTGCATAGCAATTTGTCTTTCAATCAGAGTTTGTGAGCCTTAAAAGTTTCACAAAAACATTTGACATTTTTATGACTATGTAGTAAAACTATATTGTATCATGTGAAAATTGCACGGATGTCGCCGTGGGAACTGGCGTGATTTTGTTCATTGCTGTAAAACAGACACATGGCTCCTCAGCTGCTCCAGTTTGGTTGTTGCATAATTAGCTCAGTATCAGATTCACAATATTACAGAATGTTGCTTGTCAGTGACATTACAGCAAGTCGAAGCTGGCAGAGTCAGTTACTGAAAAAAAAAAAAAAAAGACAGAAAGAAACCCTGGGAGGACCAAAAGTGGGTCAAGTGGAGGCTGCGGGGAGGCGTCCAGCAGGACTCCAGATGCGCGGCGAGCTGACTCGCCTCAGGTTATCTCCTTACAGGCAAGGCTTGACCCTGCAGCATGTAGCTCTAATGAAAACCACATGTGGCCCGGGGAGAAGGTTCACTCCCCAAACCAGATGTGCTCCAGCTCAGGTGTCTGCTCCCCCCCCATCTGAGCGGCTCTCCGCCAAGTGTTCACCCGGCCCCGCCTCGCTCGAGCACGCTGCGTCCGCTGTCGGCAAGTGTCGGCACCGGCGGCACACACACACACACACTCCTCAGCAAGCCAAGTGACTCTAATTTAAAGCAATAATCCGTGAAATGTTCATGTAAATAAATGTCTGTGTTACTGATTGCTGTATAACAACAGTGATTCCACCAGTTCATGAAGCTCTAACACTGGCTCTCCTTCCCGCTGCACAGGAAGTGATGCGTTTGACCTTTCCGGTTTGCTCAGATTAAGCAGAAGAAGAAGAAGAAGAACTGGGCAGTTTGCATGTGCAGCGATAGCCACCGCAGTTTAACACACCAAGAAAGGAGAAAGTCAAACTTCAGTCAAACTGGGCAGTTTGCATGTGCAGCGATAGCCACCGCGGTTTAACACACCAAGAAAGGAGAAAGTCAAACTTCAGTCAAACTGGGCAGTTTGCATGTGCAGCGATAGCCACCGCGGTTTAATACACCAAGAAAGGAGAAAGTCAAACTTCATCAAAAGAAAATCCAAGAGCACCGAGAGTCACCCAGAGTCTCACCAAAATAAAACATCTCATATCTCACAGATTGCAGTTTTAAAGGAGGATGACAGATTGGGATTAGGGGAGAGTGGGGTAAATAGTGCCAATTTTTACTTAAAGTGCCTTTAAAGCAAGGGGATTACAGTAATGCCTCCAACTAAAATATGCACATATAGTTTAGGATGTTGTGCATCCCTGGGAACAATCACTTTGGATCTTATATAAACTGTTTGAGAAATATAGCTTTCGAAAAAAAAGTGGTTTTGTGGCACAACTTGCCCCCAGTGCGGGGTAAATTGTGTCATTAGAGAGAATACACTGGGGTAAATTGTGCCATTGATAATTGAAATAAAACAGATCATTTTAATCTCACAAATGATAATGCTATATAAAAGTAAAGCAAATTCAATACAAAATTATTTATTTAACATTTATTTATTATTTTAACAAGATCACAGGCCACTTTTCTATAACAAGGCCTAGCGCCACATGAACACATACCCAGAACAAAATAAAAATTCCAAAATGAGCACCTGCAAATCATCTTCATCTGAATCTGAATAGTTTTAGTGATCAAAGGTAAGAAAATAATGTACAATAACAATAAAATACAATAAAGTAATATATAGTATATAATCACAAGTTGTGCCACTGGCACAAATTACCCCAAGGCCCTTTGGCACAAATTACCCCAAGCCCACCATTTTGAAAAAAATGCATCCCCCAGCTGTTTTGAGCTAACATCATGCTAACTGTATAGACTCATGGTGTAGCTTACTAAAGTACTAAAACCTGTGTGAACTGTTTTCAAAATTTTCTATAATTGTTCAAACACAGCAATCAAAAAACCTTGATCATAGAAATTTTACTCTGGAGGGCAAAAAAATGTTTTTTGAACTTAAATGTGCTTTCCTCTCAAGCCATGTGTCTCCCTTCTTTATAAGATGAGTGAAATGGATGTCTCTTCAAAAATATGTGGTCACATGACCAACTTCTTCTATAGTTTTCTAGATAACAGGGGTGGCACTACTTGCCCCTTGGCACAAATTACCCCACTCTCCCCTACCCATTACAACGACATTGTTTCAGTGTTTTAATCTGTGTATCTGTATATACATATGTTACTTGGTGTATTTAGAGGATTTCTTTTTTGTTTTTTTCTGAAGGTACATCAGTGAACTTGAATGAAGCCATTGAAAAGTGTTACCACAAATCATTTTGCAGATTGCTTAAGAGGAGTCATTACCTTTGTCTCGGTCTTGTAAAACCTGATCCGACATTGAGAAACATTAGTTATAAGCTGGAGGGCAGGTTCATTGTGGAATATGAAATAAATCACAAACCACAAAAAACAACAAGAAAACAAGGATGCTGCAGAACGCCACTTTAATGCCGTTTCGGTCTTCGGTTGCACAAAACGTCGTAAAAAACGCTGGGAGGAAAGAGTTCAGGAGTGTACGCCAGGGAGCGAGGTTAACTATGAAAGTCAAAGCCGCGGACCGCACCTCGGCTTCAGATCTGCAACGACCCGAGGCTGATCTGGGTTTAGGATCAGTAACCAATCTTCAAAAGAAACATCGAGCAGCAGATCATGAAAGATTACGACTGCGCCGAGTCGAGTCGCCGGCGCTGTAACTTGACGATGTGATGGATATCCAGCGCGGACATTAGTGGGCTTTTAAAAAATACTTTACAGTTGCGAGGTTGGGAGAGTTATGTAACGTTTTTTTGGTAAAAACAAACCCCTCTTTCTTCGTCTTGAGGTTGATTTAATAGTCAGGATGGACACTAAAGATCGTTTCCTGGCAGGGATGTTTCTGGGTACCGAAAGCCTGATAATCACAGTCACAAAGCCCACAGTCACCGATGATGGGGGTGAAACTACGAGTGTGGCACAAGTTAAAGTGAAATTTGTCGGGTTTGCACAACTTCATTCACCACCCACAATACACCACTTTCTGCAGCTGCTCCACAGCAGAGGTGTGCAGAGGCATCACTTTTTGTATTTTGTTTGTATTTGTGTTTGTTTTGGGACAAAATAACGTGGATTCGAATTCAGGAAAGAAAGTTGGAGTTGCTCTCGCTTTTAATCATTGGATTTTTAGTGACAAAGAATTCCTGCTTATTAAAACTGCACAGGTTCAAGAAACCCACTCTTAATGCTATCCATTCGGCAAATCAAAAGAAATCTTTTCGTTCATTTCCAAGGATTGGCCCTGGTTCGTAATTTCCAGTCTCTGCATCTTCCATTTCAACCCGCCCCCAAACTCCAACGTCACTGTGAGGATGCAGGCTATAGCAGCTTCTTGTTTCCGCTGTAAACCTCTGACAAAGATTCGGTTTGGGCTGTAAGTCTGGCGATGGAGTTTTGCTTTGTGGTGACAGGTCGGAGGAGTTGTCGGATATCAGAAGCAAAACCGACCGTAACCATCGTCTGTGGCTGCCTGCAAAAAGTCCCACGAAAACATTGCCCTTTAAAACAGATTTGAATGCAACTCACAAGTTTAGGCCCGCCCTCAAGGATTCTGATTGGCTCAACAAATTCAAACTATCTTTTAAATCCTTGAAAGATAAGCCTCAGAAACTAGTGGTATCTGATATCTGATAACTCAACATGTTACCTTTTCAATTCTTATAATCTCAGTATTTTTACTTTTTATTGTTTCACTGTATCATTAAAAAAAATAACACACTATGGTTTTGTTTAATCCCTTGGAATTAAATAATTTGCTTTCCTCTATAGTGTTAACAGGTAGAGCTGCATCCTGATCACCTTGAAAGCGCTGATGCAATTATTCAATAGTTCAAAAACCTACATCCTTTGAAATATTATTTTCAAGTAAATGTCTTCACTCTGTTTCATTACCATCCAACTCGGTGCTCTCTTTTCAACCTCACAATCATTTTACAAGAGCAGCTTACAAGTCGGGTATTTCAAATGCTAGATGTCTAATTTTAGAATGAAAATTTTACACCTCCACCGTTCAGGAGCTGTGTGCAGGCAGCGTGCTGCAGCTGCACAGGGAAGTGTATTGAGTGACCAGCTGTGCATCAGTCCATGAAGAAGGTGCAGTGAAGAGAAACATGAAATAAATCACCGGTGTTGGAGGAACCACATTCCTGTGGCTGAAAACTATCATGCAGTTCATATTGCAGTTCATTTTCTGCAATGAAAATGCCTCCCAGCCAAAGTTCCTCTGTGTGAGATCAGGTTTTACTACTCCAATTTTAGGTGATTTTCATTTTTGTTCGCTTCAGTTGAAGCATTACATGGCTGTCTATGGGCTGAGAAAAAAAAATTACGACCTTATGAGAATTGAAGACTTATGAAACCTCGTCAAAAGCCCCTTCGGATAACATCCGATTTTCTTGTCACTGAGCTGCAAACAAGCCTGTTATTTTCTGAGATCCTGAAGAGTTGGCATTTTGAAGATGCATTGCAAAGTATTATCCAAATCCGTCATTCTATCCTTAAATTTGTAATCTGAGAGATCCTTTTCTTTTCTCCTCGTCTTGATCGTCGATATGAAGCTTTCATTGTTGTGGTGTTTCTGCACTACACCAGAGAGATCCCCTGCCAATCAAACTTTGTGGGCAGAGCTGTGACAATGTCCATGGATTAGGTGGTGCTCTTTCTTTATTTCTTAAATTAGACTATTAATCTTAATTTACATTTTATGCTGCTGAAGCAAACTACAAAGTAGATAGATAGATAGATAGATAGATACTTTATTCATCCCGAAGGAAATTCACAGTTTTCAGCAGTATCCACAGATTACAAGATTAAATGAATAAAAAAATAAAGAATGAAATATGACACTAGAGATCTAAGTACACAATGTGCAAAAAAAACGTGTGCATAGATGTATACAATGTGCATAGATGTAGGTAATGTGCAAATTTAGAAAGAAATTTACAGTAAGTGCAAATTTAGAGAGAAATTTACAATAAGTGCAAATTTAGAAAGAAATTTACAATAAGTGCAAATTTAGAAAGAAATTTACAATAAGTGCAAATTTAGAAAGAAATTTACAGTAATCGTGGGCAGACCTGGGTCTAAAACAATGGAGACCTGGAGAACTTCACATCAGAAAACATTTTGAGGACATGACCTGGAAACACCACCTCTGCCTTGTTATTCTCTATGGGCTGAGAAATAACTTTTCTCTATTTGTTTAACCACATTAATGATAAAAATAGATGAACTTTTCATTATTCTTTGTTTCTGGTTTAACTTTAATGGCTCATTGCACTTGCAAATCTCTTGATGGTGTTTTTGTTGTCATCGTCTATTCGCTATGACTCACACGCAGCAAAGTTGTTGCTGCCAGTAGGACAAGGCGCAGGTTCAGCCTCGGTGTCATTTTACTGGACTGAAGCGTGACGACAGTTTCACACAAACCGCTCTGCTCGACTCTCTCCAGACCGCCGACTTGTTTTACACAGAAATCTGGCCGCACGACAACACCCAGTTCTTCTTCTTCTTCTTCTTCTTCTTCTTCTTCTGTTTATTCCAAACAATCCAGAAACATCAAGTGCATCACAGAGGAAAACAGCTACCAGATACTGAGGAAAAAGATAAAAAAAACAACCTTCCATGAATAACTGTTATGTTATATCAATCACTGATGGAGCAGCGAAACACGTCTATATTTACCTGAAACTGTCCCTGGTTATTACTTTATTGTGATCTTGAGAGTTCTGCTGTGTGTTAACAAAGCACCACAGGGCTTTACACATAATTTATGGAGTACTGAACATTGCATCAGGTTGTTTTTTTTTTTTGTTTTGTTTTATTTTATTTTACGGCTTTTTGCCAACTATTGTTCCCCGGCCAGGTTCCCTCAACATAACAACTGATAGCATCATCCGATCTTCTCTTTTGAGAAACCGCAGAAAGACAGATATAGAATCTGTGTCGCCTCTCTCTCTCTCTCTCTACTCTCTCTCTCTCTACTCTCTCACTCTCTCTCTCTCTCTCTCTCTCTCATAAATTGAGTGGAAATTTTCTGTCAGAGAGGAGGATGATGTGGGTCAGGTAAGTGTGTGTTTCACTGTGGGTGCATGTGTGTGCGTGCATGCGTGTCTGCATGTGTGTGTGTGTGTGTGTGTGTGTAAGCGTGTGTGTGTGTAAGTGTGTGTAAACGACCTGTTACATAATAACTCCAGCAGGTTAGAACAGTGCACGGATAAACGTCTTTCAGATATGACACCTCTTGGCCGCCTCCCATGCAAACACATGCATGAACGCACACACACACACACACACACACACACACACACACTCACAGAAACCTACCCCTCTGGCCCCATATCCCCCCACCATACCTGTTCTTTGGCACGTACTCGCTCACTCACTCTCACTCTCACTCTCACTCGTTCTCTCTCCTCTCGTTCACACTGACTCCTCTAAAAGAAGAAAAACACTAAAAGATTTTCCACAAAAACAAACTGAAAAAAAAAAAAAAAAAAAAAAAAAAACAGGGCAGGAGTCCCATCCTACCTTCCTTCTCACAGGATGTCAACAAGGGAAAATTTACAGCTCCAACACCAGCTTTTGCATTTAATAGCTCGACGACGGCCAGCTGGTTGTCGGGTCAATTTACTTTTGAAATTAACTTGTGACATTACATCATTTCCACTCACAGCAGCTTGTAGCGTTATCTAACGTGACATGACATGTTGGACCGCGTTAGCGTCACTAAAAGGAGACGCCCTTCGCGATGCCACGTGCGCGTCGAGTGGGATGACGCTACAGTTAAAGAACTGGCGAGCCATCTCCAGCGTGTAATTAACCGTACGGGGTAATTACAGGAACTGCAGACGCATTTGTCCTTTTCACTCACAAATTCAAAACAGTGTCTCCATCAGAAAGCCGTATGACAGTCGCATAACGCTTCAGTCAACACGGTCTGCATTCCATGTTGAGTGAACGTCGAGTCGACACTTTGGCAAATTGCAGACTGTGTGTGAACGCGACCGTTGTTGCGCGGATTGCGGGCCGGCGCTTTAAGGCTGTCTTTGTTTTGTGCCTCAGCTCACATTTACTACGAACAATCAGGGATTTTATTTTGTTTTTTGTCCCAACAGAAAAATCAGTCCCACATGACCGGTGCAAATCAACCTTAATTTCTCTATGTTTGCTGTTTAGTTCCAAATATTTAACGTACTAATACACTACTCACAAAAAGTTAGGGATATTCGGCTTTCGGGTGAAATTTCAGGATGAACCTAAAATGCATTCTAACCTTTACAGGTGAACTTAATGTGACCTTCTGTAAACTTTTGAATGCACATGTCCAACTGTTCAATGTTTCAGTACTTTTTGCACAAGTTGCTGTTCTCTAACAAGGAGTTTAACGGCAAAATTCACATCAGGTGTTTGATGCTCCAGCTCATCGAGGTCGTATCATTAGGGAACGGCTGCTGGAGACTGGGGTACCTCAGATGGAGTGGCCTGCACTTTCTCCAGACCTGAATCCCATAGAAAACCTATGGGATCAGCTGAGTCGCCGTGTAGAGGCTCGGAGCTCTGTACCCCAGAACCTCAATGTCCTGAGGGCCGCCCTTCAAGAAGAGTGGGATGCCATGCCTCAGCAGACAATAAGTCGACTTGTGAACAGCATGAGATGTCGTTGTCAAGCTGTAATTGATGCTCAAGGGCACATGACAAGTTATTGACACTGACATTTTTTTGTTGTGGTATATCCACCACTGTTGTTGGCTTTTGTTTCAAGAAATTGTTTGAGATGAGGAAATCACCAGTGTATGCTTCTACTTAAATGCCCTACTTTCATGATGTAATATCACTGTAGCGTGAACATTTTACATTTTCCATAAATTTCACCCAAAAGCCAAATATCCCTAACTTTTTGTGAGTAGTGTATTTCTGGTTACAATATACGTAGTTGGCCTGTTAACATCCTGTGTAAAAGTGTATATGTTATTAAATATGGCTTTTTTATGGCGGTGCAGGATGTTCTTTTTTTTTTTGGCACTTGGAGTTCGCGGTGAGCACGGCGGCTGCCAGTAAAGTAGCTGTCGAACAACTTTAAAAGGCTGTTCTCTTGTGGAGCAACATCCGCAACGTTGCTGCTTGAAGCTCCGGGACATTTTGGTGCAGTGGTGGAGCCAGTCAGGTCAATATGCTGGACCACAGTGTCAAAATTCACGATCCCCCCAAGTTTCATCCACAAACAGGCCAACAGAGGCGCAGGAATGGTGCTGAAAGGAAATGATAACAAGAATTGAAAACGCGTCTAAGTGATTTGAGCACACATTTCTTGTAGCGTCTTAGGTGGGTAGGTTTGATCCCTGCAGCTCCGGCGCGACCCCGTCAAACAGCCCCGAGTCCTGTCAAAGCCTCTCTGACAGGACTCGGAGCCTTTTTGACTCGCTCGCTGTGATTTCGCCGCTGGATAACAGTACAGTTTGAGGATTCGTCCAGGAAATCCTGTCGAGCTTAACTGCCCTTTATCCAGCCGCTGCCTCAGTACAGCCCAGTGTTTTCAAGTGGAATGTGAACCATCTGAAAGCCAGTTGTATTTTTCTAAGATGTGAGCGGAGGGGTTGGGGGCTGAGGAGGGGAGGGGGCTCAGCGCACATTTTTCTTCAGGGTAGCACATTCCTTTTTATCCCCGGCATGTGCTTTTGTTGCATAATATGCAGTCTCGAATGAAAACCCAATTTGCCTGGCAGTGTTTATTTTTGAGTGGGAATATGGGAAACATATGGCGCCGTCGAAAGCCACTGTACTCCACAGTTTGTTTGGTCACATCTTCAGCAGCAGATGCACAGATGGGGACTTGTCGTTCAGAGTGACTGGCTCCTGCAGCTGCCGGCGAGGGGGGGAACTCATACGGAGGAGAGCTGAAGTAGAAATATTCAGAAGTGGGCCACAGCTGAGGAGCCGGTGTGGTGCGGCGTGGTGATGTATGTGTGCTGCGCTACCGTCAAGCTGCCTTTCACAAAACAAAGCCAGCAGGACAGCGCTGCGCCGTGAGCGGCTGTCTGCTGACGAGAGCGAAAACCCAGACAGAAATTTACATGGCAGGCGTTTAGCTGATGCTCTTATCCTGCAGAGGCACGTACGAAGAGGAGGTCGGCGTCTGGAGCGAAGACTGGAGCCTTGACGGGACGCATCGCTGGCTGTTAATGGGCAGACGGGCCGCTGCGAGGGATTGAACTTGTGACCTCACACTCACAAGACGATAGGCCTCTTTAGCCACCAGATCATCCTGCCATCCTGGTTTACATCAGGGTTGAAAGCTGGATTTGAAAAAGCATGAAATAAAGGCCTTAGAAGTTTTTTTTAAATGACTGGGGGGGTCTTGAAAATTCTTTTTTGTTTGTTTTTTTGTTTGTTTTTTTAGCATTCACTCATAAATATACTTTAACTCTCTGGGCTGTTTCTACAATCAGTATTTCACAGCCTGAAGAAAACCCTGTGATGGAGATTTGTGTTCATTTAGCTTTAATTTTAAACGAAAGGGTGTCGCTATAATTTTTTTAATTGAGAAGACCCTGAGTTAAAAAGTGAGGCACGTCTTACCCCAAAACATGACATTTGTCAGTGCTTGATTTTGTCAAGTAATACCCTGAAACTTGATGAAAAGTTGAATTCAATGTCCAACTCATAATATTACAAAAGAGTTTATTCCAGTTTTTTTTTAATTTTTTTTTTTTTACCTGTTTTGGAAAAAAAAAACTTTACCTTAAGTTCATCATTCAATATTCAATATGCAAAATGGATTCAATATGCAGTCCATATAAGTGTAATTTTACCCATCATTCATTGGAAACCCTTTATTTAAGCAGACAAATGACTTCAGAACAAACTCTTAATTGCATTTGCAAAACCCTCTGATGGAGACTCAGGTGTACTGAGACAAAAACAAAAGAAAACAAATCAGACATGTCAAAAAGCCTAGAAGAGCCTAGAAGGTTTAATTTTGTAGTATTAATTCTTTTTTTTTTTCCACACAGAGTGTATTTTTCATCATTTTAGAAAGTTGAGTTAAATAAATGACTTTACTGTAAGTGGGACACTTGAGAAAAGTTACAAACTCAACCTAGACATAGTTAAAGTAAGAATATGCTAATATACACTCTCTACATTAACCTGAATACATTAATTTATTTGGTGAATGTGGACTGGAAAAAAAAATGCGGTGAATTAATTCTGCTTCTTTTTGCTGATCTGAGATATTTCTATCCATCCGTCAATCCATTTTCCATACTCGCTCATTCCTTATCAGGGTTTAAAACATGAAAAACTGAATGAAAGTGCATCGAAATCAAGCAGCAATGCTTTGAGTTTTTTAAGGAAATATCTGATTTTTTTTTGTGTGTGTGTGTGTGTGAATGCGAGATGAAATACCTTTTTAAGGTGGATTTCTTTCCCAGTGTGCATCACAACAGAAAACCACAGGTACAATATTTGCGAGCCACCTTCAGAGCTCCCTCCCCACCATGGACAAACACCGAGCAGCTCTTTGAAAACGCCGCTTCAAAGCCCGGCCGCGTCCGCCGAGGTGTGAATTTAGGGGCCTGGGACCAGATGTTGGCCAGCCCAAACCCCGGAGGTCAGAGGTCGCGTGCTGACAGCGGGGGCTGACTGAGAGGAACGCGACCGCCGCTGAACCAGACCATGTAGCTCTTCATCAGCCACACACACACACACACACACAGGCCTCGACCTGGTGTGGTTTGAATTAGGGCGGCCATGATGGAGGTCTGCTAATTGAATTCTGACACGGCTGATAAAAACCAGATGATCGATCGATCTAGGGAGGTAATTTGTTCAGCGGTAACATCTCATGTTTACATTTCATGTTTACATTCGTATCTTTTTATTGGACCTTTATCACAAATCATGTTTCATATCTCTCTCTCTCTCTCTCTCTCTCTCTCTATCTATCTATCTATCCATCTATTTGTACATGCAGTGTAAATTAAAAATTGTGCATTTCTCTGGAAACATTAATTAAAAGAATATTCTGAATATTATCATTGACTTGGTCACACAGCAAAAGTAATTATAGGGGTTATATTTTGTCTTTTTTTGTCTACATTATATCTTAGACTGAGACCCAATCAACTACAGGAGATTGGGATTTAGAGGAAATAATGATGATAATAATAATATGTTGTACATTTAATTACAGTAGTGTGTGGCATAAGAGGAAGACCCATTGGTTCTCACAGGGATGTGCAAAAAATAATACATAAATACATAAATTAAAAATATTATTATTATTTTTATTATCATTATTTAAATGACAGGCAAAACAGAAACATTTCTCAGAACAATTCACCTCCACATTAGTTATTCATACCCATCATGAAGCAGAGCCTGCACAGTAACCTGGATCATTTTATTTAAAAAAAAAAACAAAAAAAACAAAAAAAACATGGAATGTTGGTCACAATGGCCATTTATTCTACTTTTTTTTTTTTTTTTTTTTTTAACAAAGTGTTCAGTTATCACACCAAATTAATAAAATGATAGTCTGCAGCCCACTGTCTGAACTGCATCTCACTCCACTCACTTGGCCAAAACTGAATTTATCAGATATCGATTTGGATATGGGGATGATCTGTGCGGGATGGAGCGGCTTGTGGAAGACGATGTGCTCTGTCACGATGATATCGGCTTCAGTCTTTGTGTTAACAGGACAGTTACGATGCAGAACAAAAACACGTTCCTGTGCAGGGACTCTCCTGTCTCTCTCCGACTCTCTGTTAAAACACAAGAGGGTCACCTCTTCAACTGCAGCGGTCCCATCGGTGGGACTGCCTTCACAAACACACACTTTGTTCAAAACCCACAGAGCTTCATTGTAAATTCTAGCGGAGATCCCGAGGCTTCAAAAGAGACCAAATATGTTTTCTTGAGTTACAGGGAAATGTGTTTAAAATGATGCACAGGAAACGTCGTTTTTTTTTTTTTTTCTGCTTGATGTAAGGCTGCAGGCATGAAACAATGACATTTGAATCATTCTGTAAAGCAGATACAACATGTACGTGTCATCGTGTGTCACATATATATTTAACTTTGAGCTGCTTAAAGTTTAATTTTGGGGGAAATCTCAGGGCAAATGGGTTAGGGTTCACCACATGGGAATATATTGACTTTCCACAAGCCTCACAATAACCATTAAGGCATCAGGGGAAAAAAAAAAAAAAAAAGTGGTAACACTGTACAACAAACAAACAAACTCCTTCTCCACGGACAGAGTTGGGGAAATCTGCCTTCCATCCCTATGCACAACATGCATGGAATGAGCTGCAAAGCCTTCTTAACTTAGATTCCCTACCTACAATTCATATTTTTAAAAGCCTGTTAAATACAGTCCTTACAGAAAAATGTCATTGTCTGATATAGGCCACTTACAACATGTTGTTGATTTTTTTTTTTTTTCCTCTCTCTGCTTAGTGCTGGTGGTCCTAGCCCTGGATTAGCCTGTATTGTCTTGTCAGCCTTTGTCTTTGTGTAATGGTACCCCTCTGTGTGTCTATGTGTAATTGGTGTCCCTCTGTGTTTGAAACTTTTTTTATGCTGCCATTTTGACCAGGACTCCCTGGAAGAAGAGGCATTGTGTCTCAATGGGACCTTCCTGATAAAATAAAGGATAAATAAATAAATAAATAAAACAATTAACGTTAGTTAATGCCGTAATAAACATTAAGTAACAGGTAATAAACATGAAGTAACAGTTAACTAACCATTAACTAATGTGTCTAAGAATCATGTACTAATGTTGTTCATGCTAAGGTATTAATTTATATGT